>NC_133933.1:1495000-1795000 GCF_031877795.1 Strix aluco | reverse complement strand
GAGGTCTTTGTCAGTTTCTAAGAATACCTCTAACATTTCACCACTTTTACCAAATAGGGTAAATATTTTAATTAGCATAGTAAGAAACACTGTAACTAATTCCAGCTGAACTGCATAAATAAGTAAGCAAGGAGACTTTTGCTGTGTATTTTGCTTGCTTTACGAGCTGCTTGTGAGCTTGAAAACTTCAGTCATACAGAATCATAATAACCAACACTGACCTTCCTCAGCCCAGGAAAATCCTGATGTCCAGTGATGTCAACAGTAAACTCCAGCTGATATCAGCAGGGTCACAGTTCTACCAATCTGCCTATGCCACTGCCTTCAACATAGACATTAACAGAATCCCAGCTTGGGAGAGGCAAATGAGAAAGACAGGCAGCGATCAAACCCAGATGAAAATTATAAGATGGGTAGATTCAGTGTACTGTAAACACATTCTGTTTCTTAAAAGAAGAAACAGGTAGTTCAAAATCCGTGCCTTAACATGATCATAGGAATCAAAGAACATCTACTTTTGTGGCATCAAGTTATTTTTCAAGAACTGCTCAAAGCAAACACACAGTGACGGCCTCAGACCTTATATGCAAGCTTCCTATATAGCCCCAATTTTATAGTCATGTAAAAATAAAAATAAAAAAGATCGGAAGAGAGGAACCTTCCCATGAAAATTCTGACAGAGCCTTAATGGTAGCAGCACGACTGGGAGCTGCTATAATAATAATATTCTTACTGCTACTTGTGCCTATTTTCTTTAGATACTCTACTAGCAGCAGTCATCTCCTAGATAATGAGCCTGTTTTGGAGAAGGGCTAATTTAGAAAATCAGAACGGGGTTACCACCAGCAGACATTGTTTTCTTAATAAATGATCATTTTATTTGGAATAAATGTGCAGTTATACCCTGTCAAGATGTTCTTGCTTTACATGAAATTTTCCAGTATTCAAAAGGTTACAGTGTAACATTTCTCTTTAAACAGACAGCGTTGACACAATTTTTACTAGTTCCTTATGTAAAAGCATGAGAAGTAATCAAGTTTACTAAGCAGACAACATATATTGAAGATGGAAGAAATTGTTAAGTAGCTACTGCACCTTTTTTTTCCCCACTGGAGTTTGTGTACAGTGACTGCAAAATACCACACAGCGTTTTAAGGGAACAAAAAAAAATCACGTAGGTCATGACCATGACCATACAAGAATGATCAATTTGTTAATCTGAAGTTGAGTTGTTGAGTTTTTTAACCCATGCCAGAATAGAATTTGCAACCTGATTTATACTGGATTAGTCAGGTTGGACTACAGCAAACCTGCAGTAGTGACTATACACCATATGAAACCCAACTCAAGCTGTTGAGCCAGATATTGATGGAAAAGTCTTGTATTATGTAAATCAAATTCACAGTGCCGTTTGTGCTTGAATATAGACCATTCTCTACTATGGAAGATTCCTGAAATAATGCAAGTGTAAGGCAAGAAACAGCCACCACCAGGAAAAGAAAGGAAGAAGCTATTTCCTCAGATTTGTTGGGATAGCTTCCTCAGAGATATCAGCAATATGATCTGCACGCTGTGCGGATTTCAAACCAGCAAGTTTAGCATAAGCTAGAGTGATCCAGAACTGCAGTAACAGCTGCGATGCTGATCAAGCTCCATAACAAGCTATGCAAATCATTTGCTGTTGGCACCTGGCTCTATCATTAAGAACAAAAACCCACAGCAAACAAGAAAAAAGAAATAATGACAGATTCTCACTGAAAAAATAAAAAAGCAACCATTTGACTCACTCTCGCCTCTTACGATTTCTAGATGACTTAATCTTCCTCAAACTCAGCCTTTTCTTGAACAATGGGCTTTTATCCCAGAAAGCTAGTAGATGTCTCCTTTAGATAGACCAGGTCTACTTGAGCCCTATTGCGCAAGTGAATTCAAAACCTGAGATGACAGCACACTTTTTGCCAATATTGTCTTGAGCTTGGCCATTTTACCATTCAATAAATCCCAACAGCAACAGTGTTAGCTAGCAAAGAGCTTTTGTGTCAGGGTAGGCATACCATAATCCAGACAGGTGTTTAAAACACAAATCCAACACGTTTAGCCTTAGCTAAAAGCTAGGCAGAGACCAGCCCTAGGCCAGTGGGCAGAAACCTGGTCAGACACTCACACCGTACGATTCAACCTGACAGTTAGCCACCTTCTCTAGCTTAAATTACTGAGTCACTTTTGAGAGTAGCTACAGGTATGTGACCTCAGAATGAAGCTGAAAAAACGGAGCCTGCAATCCTAAATTCAGTAGGAAAGTCAGGGTGAACTGAAAGAAGGGGGCACTTGTGCAACTGCGTTCTCAATCCAGTCAGGAGGCCCCTGTTACCAGACTCATTTCTGAGCATGGGATAGAAAGCCGAGTGACAGAAGAGGAGATAGCTGTGAAATTCCCACAAGCCCTGAGAATTGCACATCTTTCCTTTCTTTTCACTTATCACCCGCAACAGCGGCGTCATTACACCAGTTGGCAATAGGAACGTGTAGGAAGCATGCTTTTCCAGGGTGCTTTCACAGACCCAGCTCCGTCGCGACCTAGATGTATGAGATGTTTGCATGCATGTTGATGGAAGGCAAAATATAAAACATAGATAATCAACTGTGTACCAAAGATTCTATAGCCTTCAGAGGCTTTGTCTGGTGGAACGGTCTTTAATTTACTACTCTAAATAACCATACTTGCATTCTGCAGCTCAGTTGCACATTAAAGGTTCTTCAAAACACCCTAAGAAGCCTGCCAGATATTGGGAGATGGGAAAAAGTGTCTCCCATCATCAAGCTTTTCCAAAAATACAGATGTATTAAAAGTTCAGAGAAAACCAAAATGTCAAGAGCAACTTAGCTTTCAAGTTCCCTTTAAAGCCCTTCATCAAATCCTAAAGCTACTAACAAGTGGACTAAATGCTCTCCCTTCCTTTGGCAGATGGATAATTGAGGTTTGCTCTTAAAATAAGGTAAAAATAAACAAACATTATTAGAGGGAATTCATTCCTGGAGAGCTTTTACAGCTGAACATTTATCAGTGTATGGAAGATGTTACATAAAGTGCTTTTTAATCAAAATCCCCTTGATCACCAGCCACAATTTTCCAACCCTCTGAGCACTTCTCTCCGGATCTCTGTGGTTACACTTTCAACTTCAGCCTTTTTGAGCATTAGTCTTTTGGTCTTTGTGCAAGTTAGACGAACAGTGATAGGGACTTCATACAGATTCATGCCAGGCTCCGCTCCCACTACAGATGTAAAAATACATGAGATGAACTGAAAAACTGATGCACTTTGGGTCAAAATAGAACAAACTCACTGCTGTAAAGACATTTGCAGAAAAAATACAGCTCTAGTTTGAAAACATTAACAGTTCCATATAACAGTCTACGGACTTGTACATGCTTATTTTTCCTTGACTGTTAATGGGTGAATATACACACACAGGCACATCACAGACCTTCCTGCTGTTACTGACAATAATACATAAACTAATTGCTGTTTGCTAATGTCCTTTACTTATTTAATCTAGTCATACATTTTGTTTTAGGGTAATACAAAAATCCCACTTCTGACATTAAAAAGAGATTAAAATATAAAGTGTTGGCTTTCCAAACCAGTGACAACAATGACTTAAATATCTAATCCCATTAATTACTAACAATGATCATGGTTTAGTACGGCTGTTGCACTGAAGTGTCAAACAAACAAATAGGAGGGTTGTCTCTCCTAAGCATATGCATTCACACAATGTACGCTTCTGTTTCTAGATGAAGGGGAACTCTGTGAAAAGGTCTGAAAATGTTCTTTAAAGACTTTAATGCTGGTTTTGGTCCCGGATGCATCTTTCTACACCAAAAGCTGTGCATGTATATAAACTGCACATTGCTGAATGTTCAGAAATTGTTAAGAGCAAAACGAGCATCAGCTTTGTCTATGACACCTGTATGTCATGAGCCACAAAACCTCACTCTTTTGCACCTATAGCCTTTATTTGGGGCAGAGCAGTTATTTTAGAAAGCTCTTTGTTCTTAATTCATTCCAGTGAATGAAAAAAATTCATTCACTGGTAAATGGTTTTAGAAATTCTCTTTAAAACTTGCTATTTATTTCTGGCTTGAGTTTATCTAGCTTCAGCTTCCGTTCCTTTGACTCTCGTTACACCTTTGTCTTCGATATGGCATCTGTCATGCCGGTATGGATTCACCATGTTAATTAAAGCACTAAAACTCAATATAATGATTCTGTATCAGAATGCCATCAGAGCTGTATCAAAATGTTATCACATGCAGATAATGCTGCGACACATTGAGGTTCCTCGGGCTCATCAAGAGTTTTCAAGAAAGTAAAAAAAAAAAATTCTGCAAGGGGAACAAGTTTGATCAGATTCAAAAAGATTCCCATACCCCGGGACTCACCCACATTTTAGTTTATTCTTTACACAATGAATGTACAGTACAGATATTTTTTAAAATGAAAGATAAAGCAGAAAGAGAGCTGCTCTAAAACTTGCAACCTGTATTCTGTACACGGTTGTGTCCCATTTGGTTTGCAGAGCTACTCGATATGTAGTGAAATATGCAATTAAGAGCTTTAAAAATATGATTTGTCAGAAAACATGTCTATTAAATCCATTGTGCTAAGGGGAGGGCTTTTTTTCCATAAGCGTTTGATGAAAGAGGAGACAGACAAAGAGACGGAGTTTTATCCTTGTTTGGTAAATCTGGCACATACAGGTCACCCTTTCCATACTAAAATACAGTAGGTGAGCTCACTATTTTCAGGGTGACCTCCATGCAGAAGGCATTAGTGAATGCCCTAGATTGGGGAGCACGCTTTAAATCTTTCTATAAGAACCAGTTCGAGGACTCAAAACTCTACAGCGACTTTTGTAGCATCAGTCTCTATTGGAAGCTGACACCTCTTTGACAGGCAGAAAGGGGAGTGTGAAATGGTGTCTAATTCAGAAAAATCACACTGCACTAGTGGGTTGTTAGCCACACTGTGGAGAAGATGTAGAAAAGTGCTTGTATTTATTCATCTACAAAGATCCAACAGCTTCTGCTTAAGAGAGAACATTTTTTTCCCCTCAGTGGCTCTCTCCCACACTTCTGGATGCATGGATCCAAGGATCCTCACCATTTAAGGCTACAATTCCCAGTACCATAAATACTCCATATGAAGAAACTGCGGAAAGTTTGAATATCTGAAAGTCCTAAGTGCCCAATAGATAACGCATACTAATGAACATAGAAATAGGACAGAACCTAGAAACACATCATTTTACTTAATAACATTTTTTCCGAATCATAGAATACACCACATGTAAATGTAAAGAAATCACAGTGACACGGTAATAGGTGTACAATTCCTCAGTCCTATAGCCTTTTTGTTTTCAAATTTAACAGTTAATTTTTTACATCAGTCATTTGAGCAGATGATAAGTGGGAAGGGATTTTAGTCATAAAAACTATCATTTGTAAAGGCCTCATTTAAATATGCCTTAATTAGCATTTTCATAACTGAGTTATCAGGTTTCCATTAAACTCTGAAATTCTCACTTCTGTTCCCACTGGACAGATGTCCACATTGCAAAAATAAAAACTGTACAAAATCTTACAACACTATAGTTGGCAGTAGCTGGAAAACAGTCTGAGAAGAGAGAATGAACGGAAAGAGCCAATCTTTTACCACCATTTTCTGCACTGAATCCAACCATTAAGACAGTGTGAAAAAGTTTGTACTATTGGTAAATATATTTTCTTGAGCTAGCAAAAGACAGGACTCCTGTCCTTTTTTCAAGTGTACTGTGTTAAAGAAAAGGAAGTAAACAAGCTAAAAAGTTACAGAATTTCTTAAACTATTTTTTTCCTCCAGATTATATCACATTTATGAAATGAAGATGACATTCCTGGGCAGTCTTGGAATGCTACAGATCTGGCATGCCTTATGGAACTGCTCTTTCCAAAGACAGAAAAGTACTGAACTTTCTTCCTTCACTGGAACTAAAATGTTTAGAAAAAATTCCAAAAACATAAAATCCAAACCCTTTCTAGTCCAAAATTCAAAAGGAATAATCTACAGTCAACCTAAAAGCAAAAGCCTAAATACGTATAACAATACTTAGCAATTATATAAAAAACCTTTTTCTTCTTTAGAGCTACAGTACAGAGAATAATCAGCTATAATGATTGCTTTTGAAGATGCAAGATTTATACTGCACAAAATACTTAAAAAAAATAAATACAAGAAGCCCTCAAAATACATCTTCTCCACTCAACAAAGAAAAACTATCAAGCTAAGTCAGGACATTGCAGTATTATTTGCAGCAATCATGATAAGTCAATTTTGGCTTAAACCATGATTGTTATAAACACTCACAAAACATATTATTTACCAGATGGCAATCTTACTCAAGCAAATACATCAAACTTATGTTTCATTATTATCAAATAAGGATGAACTTGCCACTGGGATAACCTCCAGTAGTTAAACAAACACTCCTCTGTAAAATGAACACTATGGTTTCTGTTCTTTGAGAAGCATGCGGTGTAATGCACTTCACTGATACCTTCTACTCCAGTGCCAAAACTTTTTTTTTTAAGATAAATACCTTAAGTTTCCTTATCAAGTAGATAAAATGGAGGAAAGAGCAGCAGAAAATGGCAGATGTTGTCTTGTAAGCTACTTCGGATCAAATTTGACTCTCAGCTATAATGTTGTGACCTGACTGAAGTAAGCAGTGGGGCTGCAGAGGTTTTAATGAAAATGCAATGTTGCCTTCAGCCATGACACAATATAGAAGAGGTAAGCACTAAGACACGATGGACTGAATTAATTATGTACATTGAGGCATATACAGACATATTTATGGGTTGGCTACAGCGTAGTAAACTGTGTCTGACTGTGAAATGACTTGGCTGCTAATGCTGACTTTGGCATCGATTTGCTCTGTGACCTGAGGCAATTCACTAAAGTCAAAATCTTTGACCTTAGGCACCTTATTCATATTTAAACCCTTAAACAGTGACCTGATTTCCAAGTTGTTGAACGTATACCACCCCCACTGAAGTTACAGATAATTATATACGTATTAATACAGGAATCTAAATTTAGGTGTCTTTTGGAAAAATTGAGCCATGACCACT
Organism: Strix aluco; assembly: GCF_031877795.1. NCBI lineage: Eukaryota > Metazoa > Chordata > Aves > Strigiformes > Strigidae > Strix > Strix aluco. Next base: position 1,787,826 of record NC_133933.1, on the reverse strand, counting down.
CTTGTCTGAACCAGCAATGTTCACCAATGAACCCAATTTACTAGTGCTTCAGAAGAGAAAAACTCATGTCAAGAAACACAGAGACGTAACAGAAAAGGCAAAGGGTCTACACTTGTTACAGAATATATACATGTGTGCATACACACATAGCTATATAAATACATATATATGTATATACCTCTGTAACTAAATATGAAGACAGGCTTAAGGAAACTTTTTTCTTTTAAAAAAAGAGATTCTTTATTGGTTAAAAAATAGTTAAGAAGAAGGAAGCAAAATAGACGATTAAATGCTTGTTGTACTATAGCACACATTAAATGCCACGATCAAAGCATATTCCTGTAGTCAGACATCTTACATGCTGTGCTGATAACTACAACATTTCATGCCTGACCATTGTCAGTATTGATATAGTGTGCTGCAAAGCTTTATCATTAGGTGTAGGAAAACCTGAGAAAACTGAAGAAGTCACACATGCATTAGTGTATTGCAGTGAGCTACTTAGCTTGGAATCAGGCCTGTGCTGAAATCCAAGCACTGGACTACATTTGACTCAAAAAAGTCAATACTAGAACTCCCACTGACTTCACTGGTAACAAAAAAAAAAAAAAAAAAAAAATCCTGGTGTTTCTGCCAAGCTATGAGTAAGAGTGATTCTACAGAGGCAACGACATATGAAATAGGTTTTCTTCTGTTTTTCAAGTACTAAACTCTACAGAGGAAACAATGTCCACCCTCTTGGTTTTTACAAAGCGCCTACCATTTATAATACAGCAGGAAGTTACTGTTAGCCTGCAGTTAGTTTCTGCAAAAAAATACCTATTTTGAGGAAATTATGAGAAATGGGAGGTAACATTCAACAGAACATTTAGGACAGAGAAATGTGCAGTGAAAATCCTACTGGGAGTCACAAGGAGGATAAAGCAATAGCTGTAACTTGCCTTCTTTTTCCCTTGAATTTCTTCCAAGACTCTTTTGGTATCTGATTAATAACAGGGAGGAAGATAAAAACAGGAGGTAGTGACTTAATTCTCTTCCCAGCTGGATGAAATTCTTTAAGCAAATTATGACCTCTGGGCTCCGTGCTGCCCCTTTTTGCAGCATGACATGGAAATAAGGGATGTCTTCTCAGGAAGCTGTAGCTCACGGGCTGGGAAGCAGAGTGTAGAAGATGTCTTAACAAGGAGGTGGACATGAGTTTTCCTACAAGTTCTAGGGATAAGCCAGCTTAGGGGAACATACCATGCCTCCTCCACAGCTCATCAGACAAACCTCTCGCTTGCCTTTGGGCCCCTGTCTTTCTCCTAGAAGCACTACCGTGTATGCATAAACCAGGCTGTAGATGAAATGTATATTTTAAGATCAATTAATTCTTATCATCTATCATGTGTTTTAAAAGGGCATTTTACCGTAGTCCCATACTTAATACAGAAATATCACCAAGTAATGAAGACTCCAGTTCAGGGATTCCATCCTTTTAATAACATTTATCAAGCAACTATCCAGACACCTTGGCTTCCATTTTAAGATGTACCAGTGCCTCTTGAGAGAGCAGGCAATCACGGAGTTATAAAGACACCCTAAGGACATTGTCTAAAATAGTCATTACGTATAATTTTTAATCCAAGTATTCACAGTTATAAGTTTAATAGGCATTAAAGAAAAAATAAAAATGAAATATTTTTACTCCTACAGAGAATTAAAATGTGAACTCCTCATTTCCTTTTATTTCCATTTCCCCCTCCTCTTCCAACTCAGTCCTGAAGACACACAAGTAGAGTCCTAGTCAGGTGTGACAATTAACTCCACATCAGTGTTTCCAGCAGACCTCTGGGGATGTACCACCAGTTTCCATCCACTTTCCACAGTGTTTCCAAATAACAACAGAAGTACTTATGGAAAAAAAAAAATTACTGAACCTTTAAAAGGGAGGACAACGTGATAGTCTGCTGTCTGCTCTGCCATGGAGTTGGTAGTCTCCTGAAGCCAGTGGGATTGTGCAGTGGGACTCTGTATACGCTAAGCAGCGGGACTGTGTATATACTAAGCAAGTGGGACACTGTATATCTATTTCTGGTGGAAAGGAAAAATAGCAAGGCCATCAGCTTAGTTTGGTCTCTCTAATATTATCCTGTCACCTTTAAGCTCTTTCCATGGCCTAGATGTGCTCCTCAATGAACTGTATCTTTAAAACCTAAATATTCATTTGAGCACTGAAACTGTCATCACATCACTATTCAAACTCCATTGTGAAATGAACTCACAACTTTGATTTCTCTATGTTATGCTCATCTTTGATTAAGAGTTGCTCATGCTGAAGATATGCTCAGCAAGAAAAATTAACTAAAGTGACTTGCATTATTTATCAGCACTAATTTGGATGTACATTAATCATATGCCGTAAGTGGCACCACTACAGAGAAAACAAAATTAAAAATAAGACTTTCCTTCTCAGAAGAAAAAAGTTTACCTTGTGTTGTCACCCATGTACGGTATTTGCCTTCTGCAAGTAACTGGTTTGTATCAACTTCTATTACACAGAAAAAGACTGATTTCAATAGAGCTATAGCTACTTAGTGTGTATATGTCAAACAAGTATTGCACCTTAAGTTTCGGGCCAGCCACCACTATCTTCAGTGACACGGGAACCAGATTTAACACAAATAACCTTGTGGCCTTTGTTAAATTTCGAAGGGCTTTATTTTCCTTCAATTTGATGAATTACCATAGAGACATATATCTTCACATCATCTACCTTAGCAGGAGTAGGTCTCCTATATAATCAATAAAAATAAGTAGTGTCCCAGTTGGGCACTCTAAAGACTTCTGTGGATGCTCTATTGACTTTTAGAAACAGCTCAGACTTTACGTACTTAAGTTAGTTCCCTAAAATGAGACAGAGTGAACAAGCCCTATTGTGCAGGAATCTTCTCCAGTAATTTCCAAACTCTCCAAAAATGCACATTTCTTCTAAGATTTAAAAAAGCAACTTTGTTATCACAACGTAATAAATAATTAATGGTCATGGAAAGTCTCTCGGTAGCAGCATTTACATATTTCACACAAGATGCAGCACCAACAATAGAAATACCACATACTAATTCACAATGGCCTTTTGCCATTTTGTAGCTGGAGTTTAGTGGGAAACAGTGCAAAAACATTAAAATAAAAGACAAGATTGACAAGTTAGAGTCAAAACAATCTTATTCTGACAAGTATAGGAGCATGTGATTTTTTTATTTTTTATTTTGAACTTTTGAACTGATGTGATAGTCAAGGTCATACGGGGCAATGTGGACAAACTCTCACTGGTATTCCTACAAGCTAACAGCACGTAAACAGCAAAGATTTAAAAAATTATTAAAGACCGCTAGAAAAACAAAACAAAACAAAACAAACCCCAGCAAACTGTATTTTTATCTTTAAGAAAATTTTACACAGTGGGACAGTAACATTAACTATTCAAAATTTAGTAGTATGAAAATCAAAAAAATATATATTCTAATGCCAGAATTCGGGTGGCAGCTTAATCAACCATATGCATATTAACAGATTTCACTGTCAAGATTATGAACATTCAAAGGCAGTTGAACCCCTAACATCCACTGCTTCATGCAACATTTCAAGATAAAGAGTTGGACTCCCGTCACCATGGAGCACAGACTGGCTGGTCTCACAGTAGGATGGAGCCTGCCTTTAAGTACTCTATCCTAGAATAAATAATTCCTTCAGTGCCATGGCTGATGCTTAAAAAGTCTTGCTTCTCCATTGAAGCAGGGATCATCTTTTGGAGTGGTTATAAACCCTTTTTCTTGAGATGAATACCCTCCTCCTTTCTTAACTGCTATTTTCTTGCTTCACCCAGGGATTTGGCTGGCTGATTTTCTATGGCTGGAAACGTGCAAGCTCAAACAGACAGTGATTGCTCACCGTGTATGCACATCGAAAACTGCAATGACACCACGACCACAGTGAACAGTTTGGATATTTCACACGCAGATCAAGAAGTATATCACTACCTATCTCATCATATATTTTCACCATATGTCATCATACTTTGTCATCATGTATCACCATATATCATATACATAATCATACATTTGACAAATATGACATATAAAAATGACATAATCTCTTTCACCAGATTCAACTATAGTCATTTCAGGAAAATAAAACTATTATGCTTGTCCTATAGCAGAGATGAATCACATATAAAGAATAAACTCTACTGAAACGTGTTTGATGGGGCAAAAGTTACAGTTTCCCCAGATTTTTACATATGCTTACTGGTACCTGTCTAGGCACTTTATACTTTAGGTCATGTCAGTTTGGAAAGAAACTGATAGCCTCAGAGATTTGCATTTAGAAGAGGCAAAAACTGTTCTAGATGCTAAAACCGCACAGGAGGAAAAAAGAACTATCATCTTTCTCAGCACCGATATAAGTTTCTGATTTGAGCAGGTGTTTAATATTAGTGTGTCCTCACCCTAAAACAAGGGGCAAGGCAGAAGAATCCTGTGAATTAAAAAGTAAAACTCTATGGCATCTTTTATAGCCAGGAAATTCTTAAGGGGAAAGAAATATTATCAGGTAGCACTGCTCAGGAGAAATGTAGCGACCTCTCTGCATAAATACATTTCAGGTCATGCCAGCTTCTTGCTTCCATCATATTTTCTATCTTTCCACACCTTCTGTTAGATAGCAAGTAGTGTCTACACTCTAAACTTCCCAAGGTCTCTTTTTCTGTCAGAAAAAAAAGCGTTAAGTTCTACCTTGAGAGCAGTGTTGAAACAACGCATGGCAGCTGGAGCTGCAGCCAAGAAGCTGGCACATGGCTTTAAATCCTACTCGCTCCAGTCACGCTATATAATCTCCGACTACAATGAATCTGTCCACAAACCTCACTGCAAGAAAAGATGCATCTTCCTCTCCAATGTGCCTTGCATAGGCTGAGATTACAGTGCAGACATGAAAAAGAAAGTTGCTGTGCATCTTCTAATGCACAGCTCTCCTCTTAGGGTAAAGAAAAACACAAGTGGAGGAATTAGGGTACCCATGGGTGCTGCTAATTGCCAGTCACTGTCCCAGCCACAGCCAGCTCACAGCCTCTTCTACGTGTGTTCTGCAAAAGTCACAGTAACTGTCTTCTGAATCAGCACTGTATCTTTCAAACAGCTTAGCCTGTAAGGCCACCACAATCTGTCACATATTCAAGATAAAACACATTCTAACAACAAAACTCTTTGTCTTCAGCTTTTGCCAATATGAACAAATGGCATTACTTAATTTATCAGGTATTCTTATAAACAGCCTCTTGCTATAGATCTGTGCAGAAGCTCATGTGGCCTTGAGCTTAAGTGATAAGATTGGAGTGAAAGTATGTCTTTACTAAAATAAACACAATAATCCTAAAATAATTAGTGGTTCCTTCATGCTTTTGATAGAGAATATTCTTCTCACCCAAAAATCAGAAAGCGTTCCAGCAAGATGACTATTTCCAAAGACAGCAACTATTTTGTTAGATGATTTTGGTTTGGTTTATATCAGCAAACAACTACTATTTAGCAAAATAAACAACTGGAGACAAAAGTTAAATATTTCACATTACATTAATGGTAGAAAAGGGGCATTTCTGCAAGGTTTCTACATTGTTGGAAAGAAGAAAGAAGCAAAAAAATATTCTCACCAACATCCTGCAAACGCTGACACTATCTTACAGTTAGAGAATTTAGTATTTATAATTTTTTGCAGTGCTAAATATTTCTATTTTTCCCTCCACCATTCAAGCATCAATACTACGCTATTCAGAGAAACGGCGGCACTAAAAAAAAAATCACTTGGGCTTCCTGAATTTTTTTTGTTAATATTTATTGGTGTAGATATATAGTATTAGGCTAGCTCAGCAAATGAAGATTTACAGTCTAGAAGTCTGAGGTTTCAAAATTTCTACAGAAATGTGCAAGGACAATGTTTTTAACACATGAAAAATTTTAATAAAATATATCACCATTCTCTGCTGCTATCTCAACCATAATTGCACTGAAATTCTTCTTATCACTTCAATAACTAACACTATCTTATCATGTAAATGCTTCTACATGACAATTAAGATCTCTGTTTGCCTTCAAGTAAATTTAAAGAGTTGTCTTTAATAAAATAGAATAAAGCTAAGAGATGTCAAGTATCATCTCTTAACTACCAAGCACCCCCATGCTTACACAAAATTATACAGGATTAGCTTGCCTGGCAGTTTTAAAGCTACAATCTGGACTTTGTCAACTTTTTGGCACTGAAATGAAAATGAAAACCAAGAAGATTACAGCTGGCAGTGTCATTTTAATAGCAAGTTTGCTGAATAGCATTCCAGAGAGTTCAACTTCACCTGATATAAACCCCTGGATCGGAAAGTCTGCTAACTGGGTGCCTGAGGACTGCCAAGGACCGGGAGGCCACCTACTGCAACGAACGACAGCATTTCAACACCCTGTTTGGCTCCCGAAAACGAGTGCCAACTGCAGCAGGCATCAGAATAACGGGCAAGCTCTCTCCTGGTGCGAGAACTCGCTTGGGAATCGGGTGGGATGGGAAGCCTGTGACCTGACTGTGCTGGTCGGAGACCTCTGCCTTACCTACTGCCTTGTTACTGCTGTAAGAAGTGCCTGAACTGGCTCTTCTTCTTGAGCGGATTCGAACAGATTCACCCCAGCGTGCTGTAAGCATAGGAAAACCCATTTTTTCTGCTCAGGTCAGAAAGCAGCACAAATTAGATGGGCAGACATATCAAGGAGGCAAAGGTAGAGCACAGAAGGGACAACTGCTGCATCTTCTGGTGGCATGCAGCACAGACCATTCTCCTAAATTGCATCAGAAAGCTCTGGCAAAACTTCTGCTCCCTTGAATTCTTCTTTGAATTCTGCCTCTATTTTGGACTTGTGCTTTAAAAGTAAAATTCAGCACTGACAGCACATTGCTGGCTGATTTATAGAACAGTTGGTATAACTTCCCAAACAGGGTTACAGTGCTTTAGATTTAGGGCCAAATTTTGTTCTTATAAAACTCTTCATCATTTCCCCAAACACTCTCAGAAAGGAACTCCAGCAGTGTCCAAAAGTAGAAGGATGGCAGCAGCTTCCAGGCTCGCCTAGCAATAGGCTTCACAGAGTAGAAGGGTGGGGAAGAAACACAACTTTATATACATTCCCCTACCCACAGCTCTGAATTGAAACTCTCTGTCCAAAGCAAAGCTTTCTATATCTCCCCAATCTTTAACACACACAGAGGCAGTGGGGAAAGAAATAACAAACAGTAGTGATAGAAAAATAAAGAAAAAAGAACATAGTGTAAGTGGGACAGAAGGAAATAGTCCTCCCAGCCTAGTCCCTGGCCTTAGAATGAGCATAAAGAAGGCCTTCTTATTTGAATCTATGTTGGATGAAGAAAATTAAACAATTTTTTAAAAGTCAAGTCTACACAAGCTTATGAAATGCTCTCTTAGAATGAGTCACGAGCAATAGAGCTAAGAAGTCTGATTTTCCGTATTTCAAAAACTATGTATTTTCATTGGTATCCCCAAGAAGTGCAAGAGAAACAGTTACCAAAGGGAAAAAAAAAAAAGAAAAAAGGCAAAGGATAATGCATAATTCAGAGCCAGAAGTATTAGCCCTTGCCAACTGGACAGCTACAGGAATCTCTCCAGTGGTTTATTCAGAATTTCCTCAAGTGAAAGAAGATGGTTTGTTAAAAATGACACCTTAGGGATGCATATATAATCCCTCTCTGACTTCCATGTCATGTTTCCTCAGTTTACTTCAAGTCAAAATACATTTTTTTCCCTTGCTCCTAGCCCTGTAGGGTCAACCCTGCTAATGAAAATCAAGCTGTCTTTTTTCTGCTATCAACAATAGTAAGATAACAAAATACAGGTTCTCAACCTGGCATGTTTATTGTTGGTGATGATGTATAAGCCGATAGCAGACAGCTTCATTTTCTTTAAGCTGGGCTGACCCTGCAGAGAGAGAACTGGAAAAAAAAAACTTTTAGCTTTGACTAGTAGTAAAACAGTTGAGCAAACATAACATGACATGGATGTCAGAGTGCATAATATAACTGCACGAACTACAATTGTATCAAGAGAATATACAGAAATGTTAAAGTTTATGTAACTAACCTTTGGAATACAGTTTATGATCTTTCATGCTTTAATTAGATATTAATATGCTGATTGGAGACAAATAAAATCTGAAAGAAAACCAGAAAAGACGCCTACACCAAAAACAGTGTTTGTTTTTTTCTCTTTTATGTAACTTCCAAAGTATACTTTTAAAGCTTTATAACACATGGCACAAAACTACATGACAATCAGAATAAAATAACATGGAACTGCTGTAATTTGCATGTACCAGGATATGTAGAATAGCATCAGGGTTATTGTAGGTGACCCATAAAACGGCAGCACACCCGTAACATTTTTAGAACCTCACTGAAACAACTGTGCAATTACAGAACTTTCAACAGCAAGCAGGGTTTAAAGTTATCATGTAACAGCATGAAATTACGCAGAAATTACAGTTTAGCGTTGTTGGTAGTTTGCAACCGATCAGGAGGCCTGTACCATGCCCTCCGGTGGGAAAAACTGGTGCCATGGCTAATTATAAAACAAAAAATTGGCAGTGCCTTGAGGTATCGCTCCACTGGCGCTTTGCTTCCCAACTCGGAGCAGCCAGGACCAGCAATCCATCACCTTTGCATATATACTGAGATCCACAGAGAAATCTCAGCTCCCACCAAGCAGACAGCAGGGCTGTGCTTATTTGGGCTGCAGCAACTTTGCTCTTTTGGGCTAAAGGGGCAAACTTCAAACTTCCTACCCACGCTCAAAGAAATCTGAGAGTGTGGGGAAGGGACTGAAGAAAAATTAATACGATACATCTTCCCTCCCATATTCACGTGACTGCAAAAAAATAAAGATCAAAGTAGAAATATAAATGACCAGTTCCAACAACTCAACCTAGCAAAGGATCATGTGTTAGAGACTTATGTCTATATTAATTTGGAAGTATTGCCTCTAATGAATACTACCCCTCTACATTTTATTTCTGCCTTTCATTGATACTTCCTCTGACAAGAATTGGATAATAAGGTGCCATAAACTTTAGGAAGAATTTACTTTGACTACAGTCATATGGACTAGGATCCATGGTTTCACAAAAAGAAGATACTCCACTAAGACAGCTCAAGAAAATACCCAATTACAGTTTAGAAAGAATATTAAACTGCTGTGTGTGTACACTGGAATAAGGACGGGAGCTTACTAGAAAAGATGGATGTACGTTGGTATGAATCTATGCATAGGTCAAGGTTTGTAGGGTGTCGTAATATCTTTTTTTAAGACATACAAAATGCTAGTTAATTTTACATAGGATAAGAATATGACTTTTTTATTTGACAAAACCTATTTTCTTTCCTCTTGCATTTTAGAATTCCTTATACAAAACAAAAAAAAAACTCCCCTAAAAAGTCTGAAATGTTACAGTTCTTTAGAGTATATCCATTCACAAAACATCCACTAAAATCAACAGAAACTTGTGTTATGGAGGCGCTCCAACACAAGATTTTAAATAGACACTGCCTTGTACACACTGACTACACAGAATGTGCACCAGCATGGGGAAAAGAAATACTTATCTGCGAAGGAATATTACAACTCAGCTACTTTACTCTTCTAAATATAGAGTGCCAAAGATCTGGTGGGGTTATTTATTGATGTTATCCATTTAATTTTAAAATAACTGATAGTTATTTTTATTATTTTTATTATAGTTTTGGACTTCCTCCAAGCGCAACATGGCTTTTCTTTTACTAGAAAAATTTGCAGGGAATTATAAGACACTCTTAAATGAAGGGCAAAGAGTTGCACCGTACTTGTAATAAATGGCGGGGGGGAACCTCTTAAAACTAGTTTGTTTGTGGGCAACTTGTACATATGATGAATTAAGGCAGGAATAACAAAAGAAACATGCATTGGATGCTACAGTTCTTATAAGTTATGATGAATCGTCTCTTGCTTTCTACGACTGCCAAAAAAATTTTATTTTTGACTTTGTTCACAGTCAGAACTGAGAGCACGTGACTCACCCATATAAGGTGGCAACCATTTCAATTTTATGGGTGATGTTTTCTCAAACAATAAAATCATTCTGGGGGCTCAGGCTCTCCACTTTCAGCATATGCGGGCTTCTTGTTTTCTCTATCCATTGAGGAAAAAAAAAATAATGCTGCCATCTCTTGCTCAAAAGCTCCTTGTTCTTCAGGTCTCCTTTCTCCTGACCCAAGCCACCCCTGCTGTGGAAGTTCTCAGCAGGATGTGCTGATGCCATCTGACAAGCTTTACGCTTCTCAGCCAGACTTGGCGACCTTGACTAGTGAGGACAGAGCTTCAGTGTCTTTCCCATAGGCTGCCCCCAAACGCCTCGGAAAGGAGTTTCTTCTTGCCTGCCCCTTCCCCAGCACTGCACGAGGACTCCCTTTAGACTACTGACATGGCTTGCTCTGAGCCCAGACAGACGTTCACTTGGTCAAGATGGGCTGAGTCAACCCTTGGGTTGTTAAATTCAAAGCAAACTGATACTTGTACATGTTGGAATATGCATTAGAGAAATTGGGATTTCTGCGCTAGGTCAGAGTAAGTCATTATCAGCCCCGAAAGGCTCATTAGCAACTGTTCTGAGGACAGACTTTTCCTGGATTGTTCTTGTTCACTTTCCCATCTTTAACACAAGATTCTCTATTAGGAAAAGGGAGCAGAGCTTTTTGCCTCCCTATACTAGCTTGACTGAAGGTAAACCTCTTGTAAACTTACCTCAAACTTAAAGCAGTCAAAGAGTAACTAATTGTATCACCTAAAACACATTTTTTCCTCACCAAACTGAGCACCAGGAATACTCAGCAACTGCGTTCAATAGGAATAATATCCCTACTATGCTTCAAATACCAAATTCAACTATTTTTCATGTTGCGCTATTTAAAAAACATCAAGCAAAATTTTCTTCACCCTCTTTCATTTTCTCCCCAAAAAGAAGAGAGGTTTCCACATTGCTTGCTTTTCTACTACAGTTTGGCTAAGCAGGAATTCAGCCTCTAAATCAAAGTTGTAACAAGTTCTGCATGAGAAAACTGGGAGTTACAATGTAACCACTTTGTAAAAAAACCTGTAAACTTTATAAACATGTGATATAAATATTATACACGTGATGATATATGCACTTATACAAAAAAAAAAATACCTTTTGCAGTTCTGGAACAGTGTGCACTGGAGGCAGCTTGACTATCATCTATCTTACATTTACAAAGCCACATTTTCTTATATAAAATGACTTTCAAGAAGAGCTTGTTTTCATAAAAAAGTCTTTTGTGAGATAAGGGCAGTGTATGTAGAATAACCTGACCCACAGAAACACATTCCACTCCCAGATAATTAAATATGCTTATCGACCAGACAACCTCTTCAGTTCTTGCAGCCCATCCACCCTATCAGTTTGAAATACCTTGGTGGGCAGAGCTGCAAGTAAGGGTAAAGCAACTCACATGAACAAACAAACAAGAAGCTGGCAACAAATGCACTCTTCACTGGAACCCCTTCAACGAAGTACAAATGAGACATAACAATTCAGCCACCATAAAACAGCCACTAGCAGCTTTATCATGAGAATTGCCTAAATATGAAAGAGCAACAGAAGAAACAAGAAGAAACTCAGGAAAACTCGTCAGACTCCAGCTATAAGAGGATTGCAGTAACCTTTTTATACTTCGGTGAGGATTTTACTGTCACTTCATTCAGAATCAGTGAACGCTCTCAGGATACACATTACAGCACTATCTGCTGAAGTGTTAGCATTGCTTTAAAAGCATAAATGGCAGGGATTTGCTGTTTTTCAGCAAGTATCACCATGGTGAAACTGTCTAGGAATCACACTAACACAGGCAGGGCTGGCATAATGTTTTACCTTGTGCTATCACCGGGCTCCTGTAGTTAGGTCAGGATCACACAGAATCGCTGTGAGGAGGTCAAAGTGGTGCGTCTTGCAATACTAATTCAACATCCCATGCCAATGTGTACAAAACAGGGATGGAGCTCGGCAGCAATACAACAGGCAACTCCTCCGTGGCTGGGAGAACAAAACAGAATTAGCCGGGAGGCAAATACTGAAGCAGGGGAAGATATTTCTACCCTTTGAATTCAGAGTCAGTCTCTAGTCCAGTGAGTTGCAAGGAGGCCAAGTGGGAAAGCTGAACTTTATAAATCGCCCTTCACTGATCTAAGCCCCTCAATCTAAATTTAGCAGATGATCTGACCTGGTCAATACCTTGACAGGCACACGGTATTTGATATCTATTTCTAGTAAATATACATCTTTGCAGAGGCTATTTAGAAGGGAAAGAGCCCATCCATTTCTGTCATACAGAGAAAATGTTCAAAAATAAAAAGGAGCAATGAGACATTCCTTCATCCTACTTTGAAACTGTGCTGCTTCACCTTACTGTTTTGATTGTCTAATAATTTCATGTTTCTAAGATTTATAAATGTGCCGCAAATGGAGCAAATGACATTGCTACAAACACAGAGCTATGTAGCACGCTTATAAAACTGGATCAGACTACCACTTCACTTAATTCCACCTCCAGTCTTCATCACTGGCCAAATGCTTATCAAATGCTTCAGAAGAAAAATCACACAGTGGGCGATTATGGCTCTCAGGGAAAGTTTCTTTTCAACTTTAGAAGTCATAGATTTTAACTAAGCGCTAATTCTCCAAGGATGCTGCCAATACTGCTACACATACCTCTTTTCTCCTCACTCCATACCCTTTTTCCAAGCTCATTTTGAAAGGCGTCTTTTAAGTCTCCAAAATGTACAACCTTTTCTTAGCCGTTTTTCACCCTCATTACATGTGCATACCTCCACTGAAGTCAGTGGGCTTCTTGTGTATAAAGGAGTTTGCTGTACTTTAAGAGCAAATTAAAGTGAAGAGTTGAAAATTTTAAATATCGCATTTTTGCAGGTACTGTTTTAAGACACTAAATGTCCTTATTATGATTCAGTGAGCTTTAAATTGTTGTTAATTGTAAAAAAAAAAAAAAAAAGATAGCTGCCTATCTCAGGGCAATATACGATTCTTTTAATTAGGAGAGGAAAAATACACATTCAGACAACACAACAAAAACACATCTTTTAAACATCCACTAATTCAAACAGCATACTGCATGTTACATCTGATGTGGCAGTTGTTATGGAAACTACGCGTTTTGATTGAGTAGCAGAATAAATACCCACCTAAAACCAGCATGATGGGCCAGTGCATAAATTAAGTACTCTTGAATAAAATTACCTATATTTTTATAGTATTAACTTTTTTAACCCTAACACTGCATGATGAAATATGATTTTTCTAGATAAACATTTCCCTAACATGTTCTCTCCAACCTATATTTTTAGTTAGACTACAAGATATATAAAGATCCATCCTGCACCAAAATTCTAAACCAATTTTTATGAGCATAGTACTTCTAATTGATATTAAGTCGCTGAAGTCACTACTAAAAAACACAACGAAAGTCAATGCAGAATTTAACCTCACCTGCATTTTAGTATTCCAGCTTTATATCTGGAATGGAGAGCAAAATAAAAATTGCCACCTCCCTCCCTTCCAAAAAGCCCTGCACTACTGTTAGATTATTTCCCTTCATGTGCACCATGGCTTTGTATGAAAGGGAGGCTTAGGGGTTGGTTTTTTTCTATCTTTTATCATCTGGGTTTAATAAGCATGAAAGTTCAGAAGGCAAGAAGAAAGAGATATTTAATTGTTTTCATCACAGAATATATTCTGGTGTAAGGCCGTTGCTGATTCCTGCAGATAATACCATAACTGTACATCGTAATATACACATTTCAGTCTTTCCCCACTTTCCAACATAATTAAGAGGCAGGTTGCATAACTTTTGAAATAAAACATATTGTCTTTTGTTTTCCCCATACACATTTCTACATGGAATGATATGCCAAGCCAGAAAGTACAAGCGCAACAGGCACACATATCACAAACTTCACCATAATGGGCACGCATTCACCCATTGGATCAACATCTTTCAATTTATTAGCATGACAAAGGACACAATTATTTTGGATATGCCTGAATGCAATTTTCATTAACTTTGCAATGATTTATTAACAAAAGTGTCAGGAATGTAATAAAAGCAGCAGGACTCCTCAAAATGCCAAAATAAAAAAAAAAAAATTAAAAAAAAAATGAAGAATACAGCAGAATTTCCAAACATGCCTTGCAGCATCAGGTCAATAAGGTTGCTTGATTCTATCAAAAGCATCACCATGGTGAGTGAACTCTGCAATTAACAAAGAGTAAGCACAAAAAATGCTAATATCTCATTTGAATGTAATTATGCACAGATTACTGTTCACTGGAACAAGAAAAGGGATTTTAATTGTCACCCAAAGTTATGTGTAAACCCAGGATTCTAGTTAACTTTTTTTGTTCAGGAGAGTTTATACAACACTAAAAATGAAGAGTTCACAAATTCTTGTGTTCAGTGACTTTGTAAAATGACTGTACTGACTTTCTACCGAGTATGCAACTTCCTAGAGTCCTTTTTGTAACATCCCTCCACGTATGTTGGCAAGGTTAGTTTGTAATAAGTTTCACCATCGTTTGCATTTTAATACTATTTGATCTCATTTACATGTTTAAATTTGTTCCTGTAATAAAATTCATTAGTATGTTTATCATAACCACATAATGAATATAGCCCTTATGTAAAATAAAAAATTGAAAGTACATTAGAGACATTACAAGCTGTTTGAAATTACTGTGCTTTGCATATTATACCTTATTAATTAAATTATAAATTATTTATTTATGTATTTCTTTAATCAGGGGCAAGCACTAGAACAATATTATATTAGTATAAGAAACACAATACAACTCCAAGCTAATTCACACATGGACCAGTTTTACATACATAGGAGCGCAGATTCATTTTGTCACGGGATGGCAAATGCCATTCCCCCTGCTGTGCATCAGGGGATATGAAATAGCTATTTAAAGGGCAGTGAGGGGAAAATGTTTCTTGTGCAAGTTAAAACTTAACTTGTAAAGATAATATCTCCTTTGCCTTCCCTTCTTAGGAGAATAATTAAATCAGATATGTAGATGGAACTGGAGAACAAATCAGTATTCAGGCTAATGCCACATTCACATTACACAGAGTCCACTGATTTCAAAAAAAAATAAATAAATGAAAAAAAGAATTTTTCTTTCAGTGTTTTGCAGTGGTTTCTAAAGTTCAGCAGACAAGATTTAGCATTTTATAATCATGGAGAATGTTAGGGAAATACCACAAGAGCAGCAAGATGGTTGAATTCATATTCTTTTTAACTAAGTTGTTAATAAAGAAAAATTAATCCACTGATGCGCCACATTATTGCTTTAAGAAAAATACAGTTTATCAAAAAGAATTAATAGTTGGAAGAAAACTATTAGGTATTAAAAACAAAAATTACAAGATTACAGAAAAATGAGACTGGTATATTTAAAGGTCAGTGGAATCTGTAGAAAATATTTGAGTATAAAGAAAGTGAAAGAAATTAAAACAAGAAGCCAATAATAAAATTATCAAATGCATAACTGAGGTAGAAGATGGGTTCGGACCTTGTTCCTGTTCTGATATCTGCTTCAGTTTTAATTTTAATCCCATGGGGAACTCTGGGCATCTCGTGTTGTGTAGTCTGAACGGGCCACT
This sequence comes from Strix aluco, assembly GCF_031877795.1. NCBI lineage: Eukaryota > Metazoa > Chordata > Aves > Strigiformes > Strigidae > Strix > Strix aluco. Next base: position 1,772,016 of record NC_133933.1, on the reverse strand, counting down.
AAAGGATGTGCATCTTTGTGCATCTTTGTCATGGGCTTTGCTTGTTCGTTCGTTTCAGTCTGAATCCTAAAGAGCATCTGGTACCCAGAATAAAAAAGCCTTAAAAATGTATATGTGCACACACACACTGACACAGTAGGATCTGAACAGTTGCAAAAACTGAAATTTTCAAGAAATGGTGAAGATTACTGATGAAAATTCAAACTGGTCTTCATTCTGTAGATGCAAGCAACAGTGCTTAATAAAAAGAAGACATTCAGGGGAAAAAAAAAAAAAAACAACAAACAAAACTTTTTAACTCAAATTCTGAAGCACAAAATTTTTTAATAATTGTCAGTGAGACAGGAAAGGCTAAGGCTAAGGCTATGAAATGGCACTACCAAACCTGAAGAAATACTGCACTCCCAGCAGAAAAAAACCCAAACCAAACACAACCAAGACAAAGCCTAAACTTTAGAGGCAACGGATTAGTTCAGTAGACAAGCATTTAAAACAACCCTGAAGAAAACCAGCTTAGGACACTAAGTTTATACCACTAGCTCGGATGAGGCTATGAATAATGAATATTGCTGGAGCATAATTTATACCCCTGGGGAAGTTGGTCTTCTCCAACTGAAGCTGCAAATCACTCTGGGAATCAGGAAGATGAGAAGGACCAACAGCCGAGAGGCACTTATTTTTACCCCATAATGACCAAACGGAACTGTTCATTTCTGCCTACACCAGAGCAAATTCAAATATTTGTTAGCATATGTGTACATGAGTAAAAAAGAAAGTTACTTTCATCCACCAACACAGGGAGGAATATTCCTGATGCCACATGCTTCTACACTAAAAAACTACCCTGACAAGTTTCTAAGTGGCCTCAGGAAAAGCATGGATCCATTCCTGTACATTCAATATTCCCTCAGGAGACACTTCTCTTCATAGACCACTATCTTAAGTCATGTTCTGTATCTACAACATTTCATCAGGAAATATGCTTTTAATGAATAATAGAAATCACAGTCTATCTGAAAGATGTTTTCATTTTGGGTCATACAGCAGAAGACAAGCGGCCCTAGGAAGCTTTAGAAAGTGAAAGTTTTGCTGGTCTAAAAGTAATCAGACACAAATGTAAATTGCATTTTAAAAAGGTCCCAATTAAAAAAAAAAAAACAAACAAAAACAACAGACAAAAAAAACCACCAAAACCCCAACAAAAACCCCCCAAAAAACCCCAACCAAAACAAACCAACAAAGAAAACCCAACCCCAAAACACTGAGATTGCCTGTAGTGAGGCCATTCCCCACAGGCAAGAAGCATGCTGAGAGTCTGGTAAACACAAACTAGGTTGGGAAATTAATTCGTATTTGAGCGGAAGCATTACACTTTGCAGTGTTTGGTCAACGGTTGGACTCGATGATCTTAAAGGTCCTTTCCAACCCAAACAATTCTATGAAGCTATTATTTGTGCAAGGGATACTGTCATAGATTTCGACTTCCACAAGACGCCCTTGGACAGCACCAGGACTTGGCTGATCAGCTGGTGCAATCTTCAGTGCCTAAGGCTTGATCAGTTCCAAAACCTCAGCCCTTCCTCCAGGTCCTTAACATTTCCAGGCTATCAATAGTCCCAGAGAACACAGGGAGAAAAGAACCAAACTAGTGGGCTACTGGCCAAGGGTCCCGCTCCCTTCCTCACACGGCATTACCTTGTCTCCATGCCTGTCCCTGCTCTCGTTTCTTCCACATGTAGGCTCCTATAGCCTGTCACAGGTGTCTAGTGGGCACATGGAAAATTCTTTACATGTCTGAGAAAAAGGAGATATTCAAGAAGCTGTCTCGGGTCACTGTAACAGAAGTGTAAAATTTACAGTACATCTACTTCTGTGGCTGGACTGCAGTGTAGAGCTCTAACAAATGAATAAAAACTATGTAATCAGAGCAGCGTGGAGCTGGGCACAGGCTTTTCTACAGTGCTTTGAAAAAAATGTTAACTCAGGTAGACAAATAGCAAGGAACAATAGATGAAACCTTCCACTTCTAAATGTGAAGGGCAGAAGGGACATCTCACCTGCCCTTTTGCCCAAGAGGCTTCATTATGTACCAGTCTCAGTGGATTAAGACAGTGATGAATTCAAGGATTTGGAGTTATCAGAATAAGTGAATTTATTGCCTCTTCTCAGTATTACTGAGAATTCAGAGTTCAACAGCAAGTCTATACAAAAAAGCAAAGTACTTCAAACACTCACTGAAAGTTGTTGAAAAAATTAATAGATTGATCAAAATGTTTATTGGTTTGCTTTTTTTGTTGTTTTGGGTTTTTTTAATTGGAAAAAGGTGGTAGGGGAAACATATTTTGAAGACGATATCCTTATAGACCAGGCAACCAGTGCAGTACTTTGGAAAAGCCATCTTTTTGAGGGAAAACCCAAACAAAAGACCGTAGAGATGGCAGAATTCGACATAGCAATCACGTGGTCTGAGCAAAGTAACAAAAATCGGTTTGGCCCACTTCACCTGGGCTCGAAGTTAAAAGGCCAAATTCTCTTCAGCAATAATGTACTGAACAATCCAAAGACACATTGACATTCCTCTCAAATTTAGCCAAACAGAACGAAGCGCATTTAAAGAATACTTTCATTAGCATTTCATCATCATCATATGCAGAACTATGGTATGACATACAATACTATGCAGTGGTTTGAAAAGGGAACAAAAATGCCAGGTGTTAAAATTAAAACCAAAAAACCTAGTAACATAACTAAGAATTTGGGGATTTCACTAACATTTCCAGGAATTTCCAGAAAACCTTGATAACACGCACCTACGATGGACAGAACACTAGCAGGCTTTTTGCAAGCAACAGGCAGGGTGCTAGTGCCCACTGAAAGCTTGACACTGCAATTGAACTCTAACTTTTGCAAGGACATTCAACAAGAGGTTTTATTTTCCTACCACTAAGCATTTGGCCTCCCAAAGTTACAACAGCATTCTCAAGGCCACAATCTATATCAAATACACGATTCCCCCCCTAAACAAGCCAGTTCAACTCACTGACCTGCTTTCCTCCTCCTTCTCCTGGTCCATCATACATTATAAAATTAATTTTAAAATATGATTCCTCTAGACATTAGAGAAGAGCTTATTAATACCTTAAGCCATGTCAGGATTAAAAAGAAAAAAGATAGATAAGCATTGATAAAATTACTCTATTTCAGTCAGGAAAAACATGCTTCAAGTAAGAAAATCTACTCATTAATTATCCTGAAGATGATGGAGCAGGGAGGATACATCTGGAAAAGAAATTATTTGCATAGTTAAAAAAGGATGCAAATATAGAACGGACCAAAGTTAAGATTTTTTTTACTGAAAAATTACTGCACAGACGAAGTGAAATGTTTTAAAGTATTAAAATGAGATGGGGAAAAAAGCCAAAAACAAGAAGACATTTGCTCCTAGTTACCCTCCTCTACTTAAGCCAGCATGCAACTATTTAAATAGGCTATTTCAGACTATCCTTACCTAAGTATTCTATCAAGAGAAGGAACAGTATAATTTTCTAGCATTGTGTATGGCAAAAAATGCATAATTATTTTCTTCAAAGTCCATGGTCAAAGTCAGAAAGTGGTTTTCATTCCCAAAGTACAAACAATTTAAATGCATGAACTATTTCCTAAAAATTTATATCATGGAAAAAGACATCTGAAATGAACATTATTCTAAATTCTGCTTCTTTTCTAACATGTAATATATTCTTCATCCAAAAAAAGACTGTGATGGTACAGACAGATCCTTTGAAATCATGATATAATATTCACGTTCACCTCCCACCATCAGAAAACTTGTCTAGTTTCTAAAAGCATTTTCATTTTGAGAAACTCAGGGCACTGTTTTCACAAGATCCTAGCAGGCCTTCCTCGTATAATCTATAAACATCAATTCCCTGAAGTATTTCTGAGGGTTTTTTTAGTGAACCTCTCTTGAGGCAATACAGCGTAACACGGAACCACAACCTGTCTTTTGCACCAAGCTAAGCTCTCCGAAGGAGTCACAGGCTCCCTCTCCCACGCACATCTGAACCCCGTGTCTCATTGCCTGGCACTAGTGCCACTTGCAAACGCGCAGCAGTTATACAACGCATCCACATCAGCAGGAAAATCACAGGTAAAACCCCAAGTCAAACACTGCCTTTCCCTTCTCCAGTACCAGGGATGGCAAAGTTGCACGTGTATGCCAGCAAGTCGGGGTTGCCAATGGCCTCACCCCAGTTTACTCCAAACTCAGAGCAATGAGAAAATGGAGACACTTGAAGCTCTCTTCCACTTTCTTCCCCAAAGTCATACCTTTGACTGCTACAAATGATGACACAGTGAGACACTGAAGCTAAGGGCACACAGTAAGCAAAAGAAGACATACAGTGATTGAGGTTTTGCATGTCTTTACACCTGCTTGCATGCATGCATTTCCGTGCAAACAGAAACCACTGACTTCTCCAAGGGAGCGCTCATACTGTCAAGTTCAAAACACAGGCTACTTGAAGATTTTGTCCAGTATAAACATTTAGGGAATCATTGCTCAATTTTCTGAGATTAAATTCACAACAGTAAAACAGCATTATAAGCTTCTTTAAATTGAATTGCTGTTCCTCTTCGCTGTAACTGGCAGGGAGTACTGAGTTCAAGGCATACTAGTTTTGTGGGGTTTGGTTGGTTTTTAAGAGCTTAGAAAATTTCAACTCAAGGGATGAATGTTTAGGGAAGTTATGAGTGTGATAGCAAACAGAGTCATTAAAAATAAAAAAATAATGTTATTAATAATAAAAAAATAAAAACAAAAAAATATTCCCCACTTCTAACTATCACAGGAGGTAGTTGTGTCTGCTATAATAAATTCTTTACTACACTAAGTAGTAAAAGTCTATTCAACTGTCCTTAAAGTATTAATTTTAGTGCCATGATTACAAGACTGTTATTACCTTAATAAAATTCATTCAGTTTACAAGCTAAAAGGTCTATGGTTTGAATATTGGAATAATCCAATTTAATTAGGATAACAATGTGAAAACCACTCACATAACAATTTTCTAATGGACTTAAATTATGTGCTTGTAAAGGACATTGACAGATGATATATTTACTTTTCCTGGGAGCACACGGGAGATCTTTGAAGGAGGAATATCTAAACCAGAGCAGATTCAGATACCTCCACGTGTCTTAAAATTGTGGGCCCAAACCAAAGGCATTATCCAGGTCACCTCCACCTTTGGTGACTCAGACTTAATAAGAATAAAGGCAGCCCAACTTTCTCCATCTCCCTTGAAAATAAAGAACAACAATTATGTCTTAGACAACAACAATAACTAGTGTCTATATAGCCACTGACATCTGAAAAGTGCTATGCAGGTAATTAAAAGATAACAAGCAGTCGGATACCACCGTATGGCTGGTTAGTTGGATAAACACCTTGTAAAAAGCTTCAACAAATAGTTACAGATATTAATGAGCCCAATGTTAGTTAAACATCCTTTCAAGGATAGAAGTAAGAAAGTCTGAGCTTCAGCAAACCCAGCTTACATTATTCTTCACATACTGCTCTTAAGGGCCAGGATACTCTACACTCAATTTGTGGACAGAGCACTATTTAGGATCAGAAAATATTACTTTCTGATCTTAGAGGCCTTGTGCTTGGCTCAGTCTGGAGCAACACATGTTCTGAACATACTGAGCACACTGTCAATGCTTGAAAAATTAGTAATAATTGTTGAAATCTTTGCAGGACTTTTTCCTGTGCCATAGAAGAGAGTTACTGCAATCTGCTCCATTTTAAATTCCTTAAAGAATAGTTCTTGTGCTCCTGGCAGGCTACCAATTGGACCCTGATTTTGGCAAAGCATTGGGTCTTAAGTGTTACGCATAGTACACAGCTTGTAAGGATGCATTTCCTGATGAAGTTCCTCTTCTCTCGAATGTCTGAGGGCAACAGCTAACCTTGGTTTAACTCCACCGATTTCAAGGAAATTGAACTGCAGGGATGAATTTGGAGCAGAGTCAGAGCTGAGTGCCATCGTATCACAGGGCAATGGATAATGAACTATCTCCCTTACCTTCTTGTACCTTCCATAGTGAGCAAAGACTAAGTACTGAAAATTCTTGGATTTATTAGTGAAATCAAAATGATCAGGAAAAGAACTTGGTTCAAATCCTAATATTCAAATAAAACTAAAGAAGAGTTTACCTACCAGAAGTTTTATTGCAAACCTAAATAATCATCCTCATTTTACACTCCAGTAAAACAATCCATGGCTGTCTTTGTTTTCAAAAGTTTTAAAAACCCAAAGGTGAATTTAAAATAATTATGCAGGCAGACACTTACTTTAAAAGATGACACACTGGTGCAAAGTAATAATGTAACAACTGATTCAATAACTGTCTGCATTTGGATAAAATATGGTTCTGTATTTTGTCGTTAGATATTTCTGAGCCTAGTGACAAGAGAGAGATAAAGAGCCTCAAGACTCTCCACAACCATAACCAGAAATGAAGTTCTCAGGAAAACAAATACAATAAGATGTTTAGTGAGATGAAAATATAGGTCTTTCAGAATAAATATCTACATGTGTTTTTAGAATCAATATACATATAAATATGTGGGGGTTTGTGTGTGTACATATGTATAGATTGTTTGCATAAATGTTTAATGCATGTTTGCATGCCACCCGTATTTAATCACACACACATTTATGAATTTCTACACAGCTGTACGCATTCCCAACATTTTTTCCCATTGTAAATTAAGGGTTAATGATGTGATCGCTTTGAAAAGAGCAAGTTTTAAATTGAACACCAAAGTTAGTGGCTACTATTAGACTTGGTTTGTTTTCATCTTCATTCCACAATGGTTTTGTGAAGCTAACAGAAACTACTGTAATATTTTCTCTTGCAAAGTCTGTTTGCTAATCAGTAGTGGATCTAATCAAGGACCTAATAAGTGCATAATGGTACATTTGCTTCCCAGGAGAAACCACCGTTTCTCATCATACCAGAAAATACCCCCTTGCAAGGTGCAACCAGGATCCATGGACTCACTGCAACAGTCTAATAATTTAATTGCAAGCCCTTAGGCAGGGATAACTTAAATTACAATTAGAGAGCTCTAGCACTGCTGCTAACATCTGTGTGATGAACACTGTACTGATTAAAGGTTTTTAAAAGAGAACTCAGCACTTCACACTCCAGAACAAGTCACTACACTAACTTTGAAGTCTTCTATCTTACTATTTTAATACTTGTGATGCACTCTGCCTAGTCTTTTCTGAGGGGATTCAAAGGATCCAAGCTCAGTGTGGTGTCTGCCCTTTGAAAGGCCTACAGGGGCGTGCTTACATTAGAAATACCTTTTTTTTTTTTTTTTTTTGCAGGTGGAATACACACAACAGAAAGCCATTCTACAGCACTAAAAGAAAAGCACCATGCACAAACACTGCCTTGCCATCAGCTCCAAAAACGCCTTCTGAAAGCTTTGGAAGAATGCGGAGATCCTGCAGCAGCAGAGACACCAGGCCTGTCAGCCACTCTGCACGGATCCCAGTCCCACAGCGGGATTCTTCAGCGTGTGCCGTGGGCACAGCACAGAGGCCTGAGCCATACCTGCTGGAGCAGTCTGGAGAGGCTCTCCAGTGGAGTTTGTCCCGGTTTTACACTCACATCCATGCAACGGCTTCACAGAAAGGCAGTTTTTTGCACAAAGCAGTGACTTTCCTGTTGGCCTACAGGATTGCAGCATGTAATATTGTAAATCTCAGAAATTACAGCACATGTGGAGCGTGTAGGTATGTTCAAGACTAACCTAAGCAGAAGCTAACACGAATGTTGTGCTGCACAATCACAAATAGCAGTACTCAATAGCAACCTTCACGGTGGATGAAAAAGCTCAGCAAGCAACCACAGCCGCAGCACTATGTAGAAACCCTCTCACAGGTTGCTACTCTGCCATCTGGTGAAGGCTGAGCCAACCTGCTCCAGAAAGAGCCGCACACGTTTTTACAGCCACATCCACAGCAAGTACCGTGTAGCAGCGAGATCGAGCCTCTGCTGCCGACAAGGTCCACAACACAGAAAGCAACGGTGAACAACTTCCCTCGATTTTACTGCAGTCAACCTCACCATAACACAACAGAAAGATAATATCCAGGGAATTATTACGAAGCAGAGAACCTCTTCCAGATACTGCTAGGCTTCTGGAATACCCAAAGGGAAAACCATAACCCATCTTACCTCATTTTGCACCATATGTAGACGTATTTAAATAGTTTGCACATGCTTTTCTGCTAAAAAACTTGCAGTTGGCAAGAGCCTAACAATATGACCTCCTACAGAGTGGAGGTCTGTATGGGGGAAGACATGTAACACCCCAAAAAGAGAAAAAACAGGTATTCAAACTATTCCTCTGCTCCCATCCCCCATACAACCCCCATATTTGGATGACATGAAAGTGAAACACCAGCAGTCAAACTCAGCCTTATCAAAGCAAGCTGTAGATACATTTTTCTGCAGTTTTTCCACCTTGACGGATCTAATTCAAGTTGTATATGAAAAGCCACTAGATTCCTTTGAAACCCTGAACCGATGCTCTGTAGGTTCTAATCTGCTATTTCTCTGCAGCAATATAAAGTCGGTAAGAACTTCATCGGGTATGGCTCAGCACGTTTTATAACCTTTACGAAGTGGTAACGAACAACGCAAAGCCATCTCCCTATCTTTTGACCAAGCAAAAAGATGCAGTTGGTGCTTGTTTAGCCCAAGCGGCAGGACACTGTCCACTTCCATAGCTCTAGTAAGAATCCAGCAGCTGTGGTTTTTATCTGTTGGGATAGAAAGGTGTTGGGTTCAAAACTGCTCCACTCTGTGGGAAAATCAAAACAGTCAAGGCTGCATGTTGCACACAGACAACAGATTGTAGGATTCGAGTAAGTTATTCCCCTTCCAGATAAGCCCGTTTAGGCTAGGGAGGGAAAGTACGGTGGCACTACAACTGTTTTTGAGACAACAGCAAAACCCACCCTCAGAAGACAACACAGCAGATTGTTTCCTTACAGACAGTACTTCTAAGAGTGTGGTGCTCTATGTTTATCTTTCTCCAATGCTAACTTAAATATGTAGTCATTCCTCCAAGAAAAATTTGGAACTTCCCCAGCAAGAATACTGCCTTACCTGCGTACACAATGGAGTTCCCATTTAAGAGCTCTAACAAAGCTTACCTTTGCTAATCTCCCCAGTCCTACGTTGATGCTCTTGCAGTCCTTCTTTGTAAAACACTCTCCAGTGGATAAATTAAGAGAGACCCACCTAAGAGGGACACAAATAGCATCACCTCACCAGTACCACGCTAATGACCGCAGCAGTCAAGGTCTCTTATTTTAGAGCAGGAAGACCCCAAAGACCCAATTTCCAACCTATTATGCAGGACTATTATGAAGGACCAAGTCCCAAGTGGGCCATGAATTTATTCCAGTCCTGCCCCCAAAGATGGGATGCCCCAATATGCAGTCTTTCAGCCCAAAAGCAGTAACCCATCAGTGGATGGCAGCATCATGAGCTAGTCATTCTTCACGGCCTATTTTTAAGAAGCCCACCTTTCCCAGCCTGCCTGCAGAGCAGAGAAGCTCCCATTCAGCCCACCATGTGATTACAGCTTGGGAAGCAGTCTCCTCTGCCGGAGAGGGCAGCAGTCCTAGAGAAATGCAAATATTGCATACATGGAGCAAAAGAACTGCGATACGTAACTTTGATTTTGTGAAACGCTACATGAAACTCAGCAATGCATAAGGGTGACAGCTACACAGAGCCTGAAGTATGTGAATAAAAACAGTTTCCCTTTTCTGACAGGAAATTCCACTGTTTGAGACAACAAAACAGAAAGAGCAGCAGCCTTTAAGATACAGCCCGCACAAAATAAACTTTTTTTTTTTTTTTTTTTAAAGAAGAAGAATCTTGGCATATGGTAACAAAAACTATATAATTCTCTTGATCTTTAATCTCTATGCCAATGTCTGTTTTACAGATTATGGCCTCAGCTACTGACAAATCTGCTTAGTGAGTTTTTGGCTGACAAATCTGGCAACACAAATGCTGTCTGAAATACATTCAAAAGGCTAAACATTTTCATAATAGCTACTTTACACAGCTTAGTAGGTTTCCCTTTAGGACACCAATTTGATTTTTTTAAAGTGACAGTGTTAATTTTTATGATTACACACAGAACTGAGATTTTTATTTAATACAGTGGGTCTTCTAAAGCTTTTCAAGGGGATCAACCACTTTGCCAACAGACGGGTGTTACAGCAGGGGTGATTATAGTAATTTTTCATGTAATTGGGAGTCACCATTTGGTTGCTATCTTTCACACGCTTGTTGCCTCATCATATAATCCTTCATAATGGGGGTTTGTTGTGTGTCACAAGAATGTGCCAAGCAGCCGGGAAATAATAAACAGAGGAACCCCCTGGCTCGTGGGTAGCACAAGTGTTTCAACATCTGCCCAGCTTCTTTCAACTGCAATAAATTTCAGCTGATAGCAGTGACCCAATATGAAGGCATTTTGTTGTTCTTGTTTTTAGGACAAAATCTTGAACATCACACTTCATTATCTCAGCTACAGTGGCACAATCTGTAAGGACACAATTTGCTGACAAATGACATTGCCTGATGTGAAAGACCATGATTCATCAGAAATTAGTAGAAACGTCAAGTTCTTGCCCCAAGATGTCTGGGCTCTCTGTGAACAGCAAGAGTTGTCCTTTACAATTATTGGCTGCAGTTTGCTTGCATTAAATTATAAATAATTTCACAGGAAATTCTGAAGACATGCCACCTCTCATTGTGATCTCAAGTCTCCTCCAGCAAAGAAAGAATAAACAGGGTCAGTACGTGACAACGGGAGTTCTCACAGGGTTACCAAGTTCAGCATGACACCACAAAACACATAAGCACCTGCTTAACACTAAACCCAAGAACTGCTCCATTAAAGTTAATAGGACCACTCATTGGCTTAAAGTTGAGGAAGTACAAATGCACTCCGCTGATTCCAAGCCTTTGCGAGGCTGCTGGAAGAGAAAATAATTCCCTTTGGGCCATTTATGTTATATGGCTCCATCAGCTGGTCACAGCAGCATGTCAATAGTACCTGAAATAGGACATCATTGTTTTATGGTATAACCGGATGGCACGTGCACCAAAAATGGTCCTGACATCACGCTGCAGCCTTTCCTCTATACCAAGGAGAGAGACCTGGACTCGGGAATGAGTAATCAGCAAAATAAAATTTGGGTACTGCAAAACTGTTTTCAGCCATTTAATAGTATTATGACTCAATAGGAAACAAATGGCCAGAAGACCAGAGATCATTGTATCATGTTCTGGAGAAGCTGTGTTAGTACAATCAAGACCTTGTCCTACTGTGGTCCCTGCAGATCCTACTGTGCTGCAGTGCCAGTGTTAGCTCTTGGCCTGGGCAAATCCAGACCAGGGAGTGGTGGTCTGCAAAGTGGACTGCAGAGCCAGCTATGGTTGCTACGGAGAAACCATCACTCCAATGACACATGAAGCACATGAAAGAGTTAAATATCAGTGTCTGGAATATTTAGCTCCCATTACCTTCAGTTTGGTGCTCTTGGAGTCCTCACTGAAGTTCAAATATATTCAGCATATCCCAAGATAACCCCAAGGGATTACATAAATTTGGGGCTTTATTTGTGAAGAAAGAAACAAAATCCAGATTTAAGTTCTTGGTTTTCCTAAATTTAAAAAAAAATCTAACAAAATAATCAACAATTATTTTGGATTACCATTAAAGTAAATTCACCTCTAATATGTTTCTATCTAGAAGAATGGCATTTACCACGCTGAATTCTCCCTCTGACTTTTCGATTTATGTTTTTATATGTGGTCTCTTCAACTTTCACAAACAGAATGAGATGGACAACACACTGGCTGCTGCACATAAACCCTCAGTAGCCATCTATCCTAAGAGCAGCAAAATAGCCTATCACACAGTGCATTTTACCTTGCCTGTAGTCAGTCGCTGGAATTTCACTTCCTAGATCATTATAATGAGAGTGCAATTTTTCACAGCTATGCTTCAGTGAAATCTTCTCATATTACATCTACCTCTTGTTGACTAAGAAAATGCATATAGATTTCACATTCCAATTCTTGCAAAGCTTTTTAAAGTATGCACAAGCAAACAGTACTTAAAGCTGCAGAACAAAGTCCTTTGCCGAGGAATAGTTTTAAAGAACACAGGTGACTGCCCTACTGGCATTTCTGCCTTTCCCATCCAGCTCAAGAGCAGAGCAGCATGTTTTGGCAAGTCTAAGAAGCCTATTTCTTCATTACTTGTAAATTAATTCCATAATGAAATGCAGTCCATGCACACATGGCTGGGCTCTTTCATCCTTCATACAGACATACTGATGTCAATAACAGTAATACAGCATCAATGTATGTATGGCATTAATTACATCAAATAGAAAACTGCACAAGAATCTGAAATCCAAAGGCACTATTTACTACATTAAGACAGACATAAAACTGGCTAATGCTCAAGCAGCAGAAGCAAACTAGTACATCTAGGGAGAGGAAAAGATCACGACATATCCCAAATATTTTGCAGTTGGTGTAGAAGACATCAACTGATCTATGGCTGGATGTTATTCAGTTTTGCATTAGGAACAGACAAAAGTGCCTTAGGATCAGAAATGGCGCTGACTTGCACTGATGCTCTCACCTAAACTTTACAGAGCTCCTTTTGGTTTTTACTACTGTAATATTTTCATATTTGGGATTTTAAATATAATGCTTTTGCTAATACAACCGTGTTGGTACACACTAACAAACACAGGCCAATGTGAAGATGTCTTGTATCAGGAAAGGGAACAAGCTGTCCAGGATGCACTGGGACATGTGCATGCAAACTAGTAAAATTATATTCACAGTAAGAGTGGTGATAATATCTGAGAAGGCACTGATGAGGTGATGTAATGCATGTGAACAGATAAAGACAGGGACGAATTCAGGCTGTAGAGTCAAATAAATTAGGATGTTTGTCATGTGATGGAACAGAACGGATCCTGGAAAAATCAGCACAGAACAAAAAGGAGGGTCAGAAGAGAAATCAAGAGACTGTCATGTAGGGGTGGGTGTAAACAGACCTGTCCACTCTTCAGGTGCACTCCAAGGAGAGGTGCAGGAAGGATGTAACTCCTGGAACAGAACTGAGAATTATAAGACCTGCCACAAGTAAAGGAAAAGGCACAGCAGGTGTCACACAGAGTGCCTGCATTGCATTGGAGGAAAAATCTAAAATTCCCAGGTTGGAACAATGCACTCTGTCTGCAGTGTCTTTCAAATGGACAGTTCCTTGAAACAAAATACTTTCAACTCCAGGATGATCCTATTAAAATTAAGAAATTTAAGTTTTATTGAATTTGGTAAGTTCAAACATTAAAATCCTAAACCTGACAAAATTTATCTTGGAACCAAATTGATTTTTATTTCTACTAGTCCCACAGTTTCAATATTCGGCATTCCAGAAAGTTCTTGCATTGATTTTTGACCAGTTCTGTAACAGAAATTGTAGATCCCAGCAGCAAATAGTGTTTGGGGTCTCTGTACCAGAGCGAGCTTGGGAAGGTAGTCTGGGACAGCAGGACAAACATATTATCTTGATGTTCCTGCTAACTGATGGGTTGTTATTAACTGTTGAACTGCTTAATTAGTTTTATAGTTAACAGGCTGTTATGATTAGAGGGGACTATGCGTGTGCGTTGTTGAGCTATTGTTTCAAACCATTTGCAAATTCAGAAGAAGCATCACTCAATTCACGCTCAGGAGGCTCTCTCAGCAAGCTGAAAGGAGAGAGGCTTTCTCTTCTAGAGAAGAAAACTCTCACTTCCAGCATGAAGTGCGTGGATTCCCCAAACCAACTGCATCCCCAAAAGGATAACAGAGCACCCTGGGCTGGGGCCCTGGCAGCATCATCCACATCCCTAGGTCTGACCTTCACTGCAGGGCAGAGATCAGCGGCCAGCTGACCAGGGCTGACAGTATGGTTCCAGTAGAGTAATTTCACTGGACTCAGGCTCCTCAGCTTTGTTTCCGTTTTCTGGGAGTTAACACTCACTCGGTTCACCTGCTTTTTAAACGACATTTTCCCTATGTATCTCAATGGCACAGCACAGTCCTTTCCTGCTATTTTAGGCTCTTTCATACTCTTTTTAGAATTCCCATACAGAAGCTCCTTTCTACACTTTCTCCTACTTACCTTTTCTACTCACCAGCTGGTACTTTTCATCTCTTTCTAGAAATCCCTCAGTCTCCCAATTTAGTCACACATTCACTTCATTCCTCCTGGCCAGCTGCCACACCTTCCAAGCTTACTTTGTCATTCTCCTCTTAAAAGGCACAAAACCCTTCACACAATGTCTGCTAGATTGTCTAGCAAACCCATCCCCTCCTGAAAGACTGCAACTGATAAAAATTTCAGAAGGTACCATCAACTGCCTATTGAACCCACCACATCTTGTTGTCACCCTTTCTTCTTACTCCTTGTATTCATCATTTCTCCTCATTTTTATCCAGCCACACAGTTGAGCCAGTATAACTGCACTCTTGATTTGATAATTATACAAACAGTGCATAACTATGTATTGTGAAAAACTCTCAAAGAAATCCTGTTAAGTGAAGATAACATCGTAGGCTGCTCAGGGGAAAATCAGGTCAAGTTACATTCTGCATAACCTTCACAGTCCTCTTCAATACAAAGGTAACAGTGGGCTAAAGAATATTTCAAGTCATCTGTTTCTTCCCCTCCAACTATTCAGATCTGTTACACGAACTTTTGACCCATTGTTGTATAAGTGTAGGTCAGAAGAATCACCATCTGTGCTATACAGCTAAAATATTGCTCCATGCCCCTTCTACACACTGTTCTAAAAGCCTGTAAGGGCATATCCTCTCCTTCATCAGAAAATGGACTTTTATGTAAAATGCATACTGCTAAGGAGCGAATTTCTCATATTCACAGACTAGCCAGTAAAAGAAGACTTCAGTTTCTTTCCATGTTGAGTCTTGACCTTTCTTCAGGTGGCAATTATGTACAATATGAGGTAGACATATACATACTGAAAGACAAAATGACTCTCACAAATTATTTTGCTCAGCCTAGAGAAAACAGGTGGTAATCATTTTCATTAACTACAGTTCTATGCTAAAGTTGATCCCACAACCCAGCAGTTAGAAGATCTCAATGCAAATTCTCAGCTGCTGCCATCATTCCACTGACATCAGTATTGACTGATTTCAATCGTACCTCACACCCACAGATTCCGTCTCTAAATCTTGTCATCCTAAGTACCGAGTATTGAAAATGTTGAAATTGATGTAATGCTAACAAATTCCTCAATTTTCTTTCCAGTCGCCAAATAATACCTGAACTATTTTAATTAATACAGCTGTATAATTACTCGATGACATAAATTCCTGGCTATGTACAGAACAGAAACTCTGCACATTTCAGCTCTGTGGGAATGGCACAGAATGGATTCCAGACAAATCAGAATTGCCAGCTTGTTCGAGACACAAGGCTGGTATTCCTCTCTATTTCACTTGTTGCTGTCAGTCGGCTGTCAGACACACAGATTTTTCAACCAAAAAAAATAAACTCAGACATTAAATCATTAAAAGGTGTTTTGCCATGTTCAAAGCCTGTTTTGGCAATCCATGAAATGATACAAAGGCATCAGGATCCATTAGGTACCCAGCCTGGGAAATACTGTTCGATACCAAGATAACACAAGTCTTACACCTCACTTCTCCAATAATCTTCAACAACTTGGCCCTTATTTTTTTACCTAGACCAGTCCTAAATCTTTTAAGCAATGCTTTCACACTAATGATTAAATTAGAGCAAAATCCAGCATATAAATCTTATTAATCCATTTTACCAAGCTCCCCGCTACAGGTTTTTCTGAAAGTTCTAGAAAAAAATCTGCTGCTAACTGTATGTTATTTATGAAGACGGAAGACACTTGAACTGCTTCAGTTGTCAACCAGTACAAGCAACTTTGCTTCCAAATTGAGGCAGTTTTAAAGCACTCCTTCCAAGAAGGCAGGAGTTCAGTCGAGTTGTCAGGCGCCAACCGTTAGTGACCACACACAATTTGAAGCCTTTTTCCACATGTGCAGGCCAGACATTTTTCTGAACTATAAATTAATGCTTTGGGTTCCTGACAGACATGATTCTTTTTTTTTTTAAGGTGCTGATTTTCTTGAGAAACCTGTTTTGTACTGTGCTTGCTTTAAATGAAGACTTCAGAGGGGGTTTTAAGAGGGCCTCTGAAGTAATTAAGTACCGCTATTTCCGCAATAAACTGGATTTACATGGTAAACCATGATTGCACATGTGGATCTGCTGTAGTCCAGAGACTGCCAAAATTCACAAAGAGTAGTGCCGCTCTCTTGCTTTCCAGGCAAACACACAAAATCTTTGAAAGAGTTACGTGTGAACCAGTTTGTCTAAAAGGGCAAAGAACATGTTATCATCCATGTATGACACTACTAACTGTAACTAAGTACATGCATCTAAAAGTGCTTATTTAAGCACTTAGTGCCTTGAGGTACCTGCTTTGGAACACAAGCAGCTTGAGGAGTGACAGCAGCTCTATTCAACCCACTTGGAGATGTTTAAGAAGCCCCAAAATGAGGTGCCACGTGTCAAAAATTGGCCACATGGTGCAAAGCCGAACACAGCTGCTCAGCACAAGGGAATTCTCTGCTGAACAACAGCATGAAAGCTAAAGTTAATCTCTTATCCAAAGGACAGAGAAAAGTAGGGGGGTTTAGGATGTTATTACATATACCTTGGTAGTCCTAACAGTCTGGGAATCTGGAATAAAGTCTCTCATAAGTACACTGGAGAAAAGAATAAAATTGCTGCCAACTGCTACTTCATAAGGAAGAAAACACTCCATTCTGACTATGCGGCGATTGGTTGTACCTCCTGCAACATCTGTCTTGTTTCTTCCACTACTTTCCGGTTTATTACTATGAGTACAAACACTGTCACTGTTTTCTCGAGCTCCATCGCTTCTGCTTTCTTCACAACCAGTCTTGGTAGAAATCATCTTTCTTCTGCCACTATAAAGGCTGCATCTGCCAGACACAGACAGTGCTGACGGCTACAAACAGGTCAAGAGTGTGGTTCAGTTCCTACAAAATGAGTAGGACTCTTGATGCTGACGTTAACAGCGACTGCATCCAGATCCAGAAGTTCTAATTTTTCTGCTGGAAGCCTGCCAAAACCTCCCAAGTATCTGAGCTCAGGCTAAAAGAATGAAGATAGCCTCACTAACCAATGAAACACCAAGTACACATGTAAATCCCTATGAAAGGGAGAAAAAAAAAAGCGCCTTTTCACCTTTTGTGTCCTTGATCATCCTTTCTCCTACCCTCACCTGACTGTCAGGTCCCTTACATAGGCATGGCATAGCGCTTTGCACAGAAATATTCATAAACAATTAGCTGGTGTAAACCACTACTGTTATATTTTGGTGCTGCACCCGCTGTGTGCTTATTTGCACAGGTGTGAATGACGATACAAAGGGAAGGCAACGGTGAATCGGAGAACCATTCGGCGCTCCTGCTGGTACGCCGCTGTGCTCCGTGCTCCAGTAATGGTCTGTCACCAGCTCTACCCTGACTACATATTGTGCATATACCGAAGAGCAGCTGCCAAAGCCACAGCATTTTCTTCCCACCCTCTCGCCAAGTGCACCTGCTGCCCAGAGCCCTCACTCTGCTCCTGCCAGAGCTGCTTGTTGCTTTTATTCTGTTATTTCCTCTCGTGCCTGAAGTGCACAATACATTCCTTCAGCAGTGGTGGAAGGAATATTTACTCATTTTAATTAGTGGAGGGTGGACGTTGCTGATCAGCAGCTTACAGGGCTCGTGCCACATTTTGGTTTGTTTGCCTAGCTCCAGCTTCCTCGAGACCAGATTGTGTCCCTGCAGACATCTGAAGGGGATGTGGGGATGGAGTGGTCCACCTGGACCTTGTTGCAGCACCGTGACCTCTTCTGTGATAGGCACCTACAGACTGCTGCTATTTTACATCCTTGCTGCTGCTGCTGCTACTACCTTTGTGGACCCGACCATTTTACACTTGCTACTTCCATCACAAGCTTTCCAAATCTGGATTTTCTCACAAAAGCAAACACTCCTTTCGATTTGAAAATACAACCTCTACAGCCATCTCTAATTGCTGCAAAGTTCAAAACCATCCATCCTCATCATGTAACAAAAGGAAAACGACACAAAAAATGTAAAAACCACACTTAACCAATGCTAATGGCCAGCACCACAAAAACAAGCTGAACTTATGAACCATAAGCCTCGTTTGTCCTTTACTGTGAGTGATCTCGTCTTCTGTTGACAGGGATCCGTCACGTTCTCAGCATTACTTGAACTCAGGGGTGTCTGTCTACGAGTGCATAATACAAAGCCTGGCAAACAGTCTTGAAAGTACAAGTAGTCGCACTCACTGAGATCCAGTGAGCCTGCAGGGAGCAAGCTGCTTCACTCTGAGGAGCAGAAGTCTTTCATGACAGCCGCTAGCTTTTTCTTTTCTTAAAATAAAAATAAAAAAAAAAATTAAAGAAAAAAAATCAATGGCACAACTGCACCATCGCTGGTGCTAAAAGGATCAGGCCCCTCTGGTGATTTCAGATGTTGCTCATTTACTCAGAAATTAATCCTCCCTCCCCTCATATTCAGAGCCACTTAACGCCAACCAACAATTATGCCATCTGATCACTAAAAATAAAATAACTTTTCTTCTTTGTCTCTGAATGTATTCCTTCAGGACCCATTTTTTTCTGCTGTTCAGTGAGCCAGAGAGAAGGATATTATGAGTTCTGGGTGTTTAACAAACAACATGACATGCCACACTCTTCAAGAATACAAGTGCAGGTCTTCGGCTTTCACAACAACGGATCCCATTTGGGGGGTAAAAGAAAAGGCATGATTGTAATCTGTTTAATCTTTTGGTTAAGTAAGAAATGTAGTCAGAGACACCAGAATAGCACTGAAATACAAGTCATGCTCTGTCCAGAGAATGTACACTGTCCTGTTTTATGAGCAGTGTTGAAAAGATAAACTGCATTTTTTCAAAAATAAACACTCATGAAAGACCAGAATAAACGTTATGTTACTCTTTGTACATATGTAACAATTAGGAGCTAGGTCTTACAACCTTTATTCCCAACAATATCAATAGGATTACTGAGTAATCCTCAAAGGGTTTCAGGATCAGACAATAGTGTTCTGCTCAGTTTTCATATAACAACATATCTCAACACATCTTTCAACATCTTTAGCCAGAAAGTAAATTGGTCATGTAGCAATTCTCCGCTAAGGTAAAACAGAAAAGGCTGTTGTACCTCTCTGCACAGAAAGGCACCTTAATACTTAATGTGATTAATTGAGGGTAGATTAATGACTGAGTCAACAATAATTCCCATACGGAGTGTTTGCATAGGAGTGTGTGGGTATGCTTGCAGTAGTATACTTGCGTGCAAAAATCAAACACAAAACCTGATCACATGTTCACAGCTGGAAACAGTGTTAGGCTTTATTCAGTAAGGTATAAGGCACTATCATTTAGCTCTCCCACAGCAGGAGGAAAAATGGTGCCACAGAAGAGAACTATCACATCAGACACACTCCAGGGGTCTCTTTTACCTACATTGTTCCTCTCCCAAATGTAGCTCTTTAAATTTTAAATAGAAAAAGAAGACACAGAAACATTGTGCAGTACAAAAATGTCACGGTGAAAAAAATGTGGAAAACATTTCTCATTAAGCAAGGTAAATACCCTAAAGTTCACATGTAGCTTTGATGGTGCAGTGTGTGCCTTTAAGACTTAAAGAAACACCCACATCAAAGTGTTGTCTTAAGATGGTGGGGCTTTAGTTCAAACACAGCCAAGTTGTACAATAGATGATGTGGTGAACGTCTACGCTATTTTTATACTGCATAAAATATGGCAAAAATACAGGCTGGACAGCGCATTTTTAAATTTGTTTCCATTGTTTAAATTTAGAGAGGATAATAAGTTTATGTTCATATTTTTATAGCGAGCTATGCCCGAAACATCGGCTCAGCCTTATAGTTCTCACTTGTATTTAAAATACTGCCTGAAATGTTCAGAGGGCTAAATACACAGAAACCTAGCAGAAACACTGGTAAAGCACAAGAATCTCTCAAGTGGAAATAAATACGGAACATAATTTTCTTATTCTCGGTGTATTTTTCAAGGTAGAAAACACATTCTAAGAATTCAGATCTATATCACTAAGGAAGAGATTTCCTCTAGGAGCTGCTCAGTATATTTCTCTCTCATCTTGCCTATTCATGTATATCCATTTACCAATACAGCTTCACTGTGCTTTTTTTAACTCCCATGCGCACAGCCAGCAAATATGTTTCTCTTCACACCACACCTGAGCCTGCGCCCGGCTCCTGGGGAGCGTGAGAGCCCCACTGCATCTGGCTGCCAGGGATGAGGACCCCGCGGTCCCCCCATCTCGTGCCCCATTGCTGCACCAACCATGGGAAAAAGCTAGGCAGAGCCAAGCAAGGTGCCTTGGAACGCAAGCGGGACATCACCCAGCGGAAGAATAAATGCTTACCACATACAGAAGTTGGTAGCACTCAAAAAACTTTGAATATACTTTAACCTACAAATTTCAGGTGTTAGTGATTATCAGTGCTTTCTAGCATTGTCCCTGTTTCAGTGAGAATAGGCTTTGGGAAACAATGACTGCTTTTGAAAATCCCACCTATAGACTATTTGGCTATTAGCATTAATATCTTTTATAGGAGATGCCTAGGATTTTAATGATAGTGCCCTGAGCAATTATTGTTTATTTTTACATTTATCACATTTACTGAAAATTGAAATACAGCTGAAGAAAACTAAACTGTTGTTCACATTGCCTAAAAAATTTGTTAAATATCAATACAAGCTACTTGAAATGATACACTGTGTAATTAAAAATAGAGATGAAAAAATGTAAAATTACTGTTTATCTAAGAGAGCTAAAAAAAAGTTCACAAGAGAAATATTGTCAGAGTGCAAACACGAACTGTCAGACCTCCCTTCTCTGGTATCAAATTCTGAATAAAAATACATCCATTAAACAAAGGTTTAAAGATAAATTATTTAAAAATACATCAATAAAACATTAAGCAACGCTGGTTGCTAAAGAAATATCCTACAAGGCCAGGCAATCATACCGTTAGATACCTTCCTTAGCCATGATGAAATCATAGAAGAAGAAAAAAAATACATAAACCACTTCATGTAGCTCAGTGATGTATTATTTGATAGGGAACACTTTACTGCGAGTGTCCATTAACTGATGCTTACACTGTAACTCACAGTATATGACATCCATATGAATCTCAAATGAATTCACTACTATCAATGCTGTTTAAATGAATACTATGTGGATTGGGGCTCCTTTTTGAACAGATGCAATCTGTTCATGTATGATGAGCTATATCTGAATTGAAGGGGTTGCAGTGTGCTGGGTACAAGGAAAATACAGAAACTAGTACGAGAGGTTTAATCTGGCAGCGCAGGGAGATCAGGACGCCTGTGTATGTTCTGTGAAATGGGAGGGAAAAAGCAACTGCAGATGACAGAAATCAGATCTTAGCAATGATATTAAGAGCAACAGGAATGCATACACAAAGGATAAGAACTGTTATTGTGTATTGACAGAAGAGAGAGAAACAATGCACCAGAGCGTGAGAGAAAGATGCTGTTGGGAAAAAAATCTGGAACAGAAGGGAAGTGAACAGCCTTATGGTGTATAAAGATTAGGTAGTGATTGAGAACGTGTTAGAAAAACAACCTGTGAGGTAGACTAATTGTGACCAAAGATAAAGATAATAAAAGACCTGAAGAAAATGGCGGAAACAGATGCAAACTTGTTTCAGAGAGAACAGCATAAGGCCAGTCTAGCATCCCAAGACTGGGATTTCTCTGGGAATGGCCCACAGCCAGAGGAGGGGAGTAGAAATCAAACAGGTCTGCCACACCGGAAGAAAAACCTCTGTTTTTCATAATTAACCAAGTAGAGAGCAGAAATAGTAAAGGAACAGCCAAAGACTTAAGGCTTAGTCCCACAGAAAACCACTACTTTTTATTCAGACAGCCTGCCAATTGAGCTAATCCTGTAACCAGCCATGCTGGCAGTCATGATCCAACTCTATAAAGTATCATTGGAACTGCTGCTGCTGCCACTTGTAGCTCCCGCTGCTCGTTCTTCACTTCATAGTATTTCTAAAACAGATTGTCTTGGGCTTTGAAGAGTTTACTCAACAGGGAGACGAACAAAGAAGGAAAAGATGTTCAAGTTCCACTACTGATATGGCTCAGAAGTAGGACTGGTTTACTTAAATTGTCTGCCAGAATTGATACAGCACTTTTTAATGAACATATCATTTGGGGGATTTATTCCCCATAAATGCTGGCTGACACAGGAAGAGAGTGCGTAGCCCAAACAGGCTGAACCACTCTTTCTCCATCGTTGCAAACACATGCGCACACACAAAAGACTGAACTGCAATGTGAAAATGGCAGTTGTCGGGAGATAAGTCTTTGTGCTGTTCTGTCCTGTCTAGGCCATGAGTGATTTCAGTTTTACATCAATCTGCAATGATCAAAATAAACATATTTACATCAAAGGGCAAAAGAAACACAATAGACATAGGAGAGTGGTATTCCCGCTTTCATTATATTTTGGGGGAAAAAAAAAAGGGACCCAGATATACTTTATTTTTCCTGCATGCCTCCATAAAAGCACAATTTGTGCCAGCATTTTTAAAAATTGCTTTCTGCCTTTCTTTTTTGATGATTCCCAACCCTTCTGATAAGGTAGCTACTTTCTCACAGAGACACATGCCAGTCTTCCCTCAAGACAAATATCCTTGCCAGAACAACAAGCAGAAGTTTTGAAATTGCCATAAAATAAAGCCTGTTCTAAAATAAATAGTGTTTGATACAGAGTTCAGCAACTGAAGACCTGGAGCAGTTTGCCCAGACATCAGTGGTTCAGAGCCTGAACACGGCTCTGACATACGGGTTTTGAAGATGGCAATACTGGATCATGGTCACTTATATTCTCAGCTCTAGGGACTGTTTGGATCAAATACCCGCTGAAGTTATCAGAAGAGCTTCACAGAAGGTCTTCAAGACTGGGAGCCAGCAGCCACGTCTACATCAGCAGGTATCGCAGTCCAGAAAAAGCAGCTCTCTGGGGTGCAACAGCTGATGCTGAGGACACCCCCCCACACCCCACACCCCCCATTTTGGGCCACGTTTGGTCTCAAAACTGAATGCCCACTGGTGGTAACACATATGCGGAGCGTACGTTTGTGCTTAGTCCCATGCGGTTCTTGGCCAGTCCAAAGTGCTGTGCAGCATGACCCAAAGCTTGGGATGTGGGGCCAACAGGAGACGCACTTCGAAAGCACACTCCTGATCCCCACTAAAACCCTGGAGTAGAGACACCCGCTTTGGGCTGTCAGCCTTTTTGTGCAATTTAGTTAAAACTGTTTCACACCATATTTTAAAAATACATGAAATCATTGAAAAACTGAAATCTAGAAGGGGGAGGGGAAAAAAAAAAGATCCTAACTGTTCCATAGTTAATGTTATATTCAACAGTAATTACTTAACACATACAAAGCTCAATTGCATAACCTACAATTCTCCCACTTTGTGTAGGCTCCTTTGCTTCTACTTTAAATAAAAGAAATTCTTTTCATTTTGTCAAGAAAACTTTTCTCTACCTCACTACTGCATGACAAGGGAACAGATGGCAATTTAAGGGGAGAATTTATGAGAGCCACAATCTTAATGTTGCATAAAGAAAAGAAAAAGACTCGCATCAAAACCACTGACAAATGTACTTGCTAATATTAATGCACTCCCCATTCATCCAATATGCTTCCTAATTGCTTTTCTGTACATAATAATGTGGCACCTGCTGCTCAACATTGCAAGCGCATCAGGATTTCTCCAAAGTCAAACAGCTCTGCAACTGGCCCTCTCCCAGTGATAAATGTAGAGCACTGTATCACGCACAGTTCCTGTCAGTGGCATAATTAAAATTTTATACTTACAGAAAAAGATAGTAAACAATCAGTTCTTAAATGGATTCACAAGAGGAACTCTTGTTACAGCCAACTTTATAATTAGTATGCATCATGTAATGCTAATATATCCATGACAAGAAAATAGGAAAAATGTAGAAACTCAGTTGTTCTCTTTAATGCAATGTTAAACTACACAAAAAAAGTGAAAGCAATCAGCCTATTGTTATTTCAGTCTTCTATTTCTGCTCTTCATTTTCCATTGAAAATAGCTCGGCACATTTTGCACTGGAATGATGGTCGCTCCCTAGTGCCACATCTCTGGAATTTTCAAACAGCCACTAGGATAGGTTTCAGCTTTATGATGTTTATTCATTTTAATTTTACATTAGACAAAAAAATGTAATTTATTTTTAACAGAGTTAGGGCCAAAACACACAATCTTTATTAGCTGACAAAACTCTCACTGACAAAGATATCCAAAACATTTAAATGTATTTTTCTGCCGATGTGGTTATGCATCATCCAAATTGTGACATGCTATAAGCAAAAAAAATAAGCATTCACATCAAGTGTCCTAAATTAACTCCTGAGCTTGACAATATTAAGCAGAACTGAGATGCCATATGCTTTCTGTTTCATAGTGAAACTATTCTATATCTATCTGATATAGAATACACATATATTTGCATAATGCACGGATACTATGTACATTTCAGATTATAATCTGAATATTTATGATAAAATTTCAGTCTACATATATGCACCTGACATATATTTTTGCTTACAAATATGCTATTTACACTCATGCGTGCTCAATTCAACCATATGCACACACATACACTTTTGCTTAGTTTTCTAATTGTTTTAAAATAATTTGACAGAAAAATTTTGGAAATATAGCTGTGTAAGAGTCTGCTCTGCCCCAAAAAGCCACAGACTGTATACGTGCAAGTCTACAATAATTTAGTGCTCCAAAGTTTAAAGTAACATGCATTCCAAGACATGTATTTGTAACTAAATCAGTGGCTTGCATTTTTAAGTGCAAGCTAGGTACTATATTTTAAAAACTTGGTTTTTATTATTATTCATGGCTTCTATTACTTTGACTCGTAATAATATTTTAATTATCTTCTGAGAAACAGGGTGGGAAAATTATCCTACAGCCTTCCAAAAAACCATTTTAAAATAGTACTATTTGTGATATTACCAGCCAAATCACAAGCATGGGTTTGCAAAACAACGCTTCCATCCTTTTTTAATGAAAACAATATGTAAAAATAATTTACAGGAGAAATATTTTCCAGAACAAAATACAAAAAAAAGATTTACTTTTAACAAATGTCAGTGAAATATAATAGATGCTTGGAATATGAGTTGGCTGGGAGACAATTCAAAATGCACCCGATTCACAAAGACATAATGGTAGCCTGCTTAGAATATAATAGCCAAGATCTAAATCTTCTTTATCTTCACTTGGTGTGATGATGTGCATGCCAAAAATTAAAATACCCTTCCAAATCACTGCTGCTGTGTTACAGAGAGGTAAAGGTTTCTGAGCTGTGAGGCAATCCAAAGGTCTGAGACATACTTGCATTTACACAGTGTTCTTTTTTCTGTGCTTTTCAAACAAGAATTGTGGAAGATTATCTCCATTTATAGCTTCAACATTTTTATTGAGAGTGCTATTTCTTCAAAGGAATATTGCAGAACATCTTTTAAAAATGTTCAAGAATCTGAAAACATGAATAGCAATGAATCCATTTATATATAAACATACTCAGTGTCCGCCTAACTAGAGCTATCAAAAGCTTCATTCTTACAAGCAAGTGAAAAAATTCTGAAGTCAGACTCCTATCACTTAGTTACAGAAATGGCCCTATTTCAAGGGTCAGAATTGCATCGTCAAAACAAGAAAAAGCAAATATTTTTTTTTTATTCTTTTTTAATGTAAATTCCCATGAACAAGATGGTCACAGGGTGTAAAGGAAATGTGGAGGTGACCTCCAGTATTTTTTCTGAAGACGAATAGAACAACTGCTGGGTTACGGATATTTGGAAAAATTTATCATTTCAGCCTTTAGTAATCTGGGAGAATATGGCTCACTAAAGGGGAAAAAAAAAAAAAACCAAAACCAAAAACAAATCAAACAAAAACCTCACAACCTTAAGAATTCAAACAAGGGAGCAATGTAGTCTGTGACTGGGAATACCTTTTATTGCTAAAGGATGACACTGGCTCGCAGCACACATCAATGCAATCTCCTCTACACTCCTAAAGTTTTCTAGATGAATTGTGACAAGGAAGAAGAGGGTTTAGTACTGGCAGGGGGTGGGGGTGTGCAAAATAAATAACAATAATTTTTTAAAAAAGTAAATTTTAAAAACCCTGCCTTACCACTTTGTTTTCTGTGATAGGAAGAGCCATTCATGCAATTGCTCATCCCAAGACAAAGCCAGGAACACCAACAGACTTTGACACTTAATTGCCCAAAAGTCCATTCAAACAGATCAGCGAACCTGGAAGAATTGCAACTGCACGCGCAGAATTGTAGCCTTTGAGAGGAGGAGGTGAATCCCTCACACTGATCGTGTGGGTTTATCCATAACGATGACAGTCAGAGCTGAAGAGACCTGAATGTTTCCAGGTGGAATGAGAGCACACATTCGCACAACAGGTTGGAGTGGGGCAAATTCATGCCTGGTGTAACTTCACAGGCACCAAACGAACTCCATCCAGAATAATTTTAACCCGTAAATATAAAGAGATGATCCCTTTTCACTGCCCCACTAAACCTGTTCTCACTACTGCTAAAACCCAAAGTCCCACTGTCTTCACTGATGCAGAATCTGGCCTTCTCTAATGATCTCCCAAAATCCCCCCTTCGATATTCCAAAAGTGTTGTGTTCATGGACAGAAGAAAAAAAACGCTTGTTATTCTCCATTACTGACAAAGGCTTTTTCAAGAGAACTAGAACAGGCAGGGAATGGCATTGCTATGTAAATAACGAGGTGTGGCACTGAAGTATTGGGTATTTCCCCCCCTGCTTTACAGGATCCCTCTCAGCAGGAACCATTATACTTTAATGCAGATTTCCTGGATTTCCAGCAAAATCCCTTGTCGATTCCCCATACAGCGTATGAAGGAGTCAGGCAGCACTTGCAATTCTATTAAGCACCATTTTAGATTAACCCAACTTCCATAACCTACATAATATCACACATAAATATTAATACATTATAGTTATTTCATCTAATTAGCTTTTCATTGTTTTAACCTAAGTGCAATCTCACATCATGTTCTTCAGTTCTCTAATACTAGATGTACTCGGCACAATATGATAAATGAAAACATGTACTAAGCTAATTAAAACATAGTTAAAAATCTGTCTTAGCAGAAGCCAAACTGAACCCCTCAGTCTCTGGCAAGGACCATTTTTTAATTCTGATGATATGACTTCATGTCACTGAAAACTTCTTCATATGGAAAAAGCTCCAGCTTGTATTGAATGTGGCAGCCTGCCTGCTTAGAGGACAAGCTGGTATGAATGTAGCATCCCAGATCTCCTCTGAAGAGCGATTCAAATTCAGTGTCCTAGCCTTGATCTTCAAGGCCTACCATGATGTGTCAGGCTGAGACTGCAGCAAAGAATACTTGCCCTTTCCAAACAGGACCTCTCCTAATAAATGCATGGACGTAAACTCCTGTGAATAAACTCTGGGCTTCACAATATTCGCAGTTTTCCCCGGGGTCTGACTGTCTGTCTTGTGGCTGACTGACCAGTTTATTAGCTTGGGCTCAGTACTTCACCAAGCAGAGTCATACAGCACCTGGCTCAGACGTCACTTGCACATGGTGAGCTTGAGCACGGGCAGAACCCAGCTGGTGTCCCTCTGCAAAAATATCACATTGACCTAGATTTTCGTGCTGGAAACTGTTTATTATCAAGAAATTATAATTTTCCTTTAAAAATGGAACAAAAAAGTGGAAAATTTGCAGCCCTCCTGGTCACATAGAAAAACTGAAAATATGTCTCTAGTATCTATTTCAGAAGGTTAAAAAAGAAAAGGCGGCAAAAAACCCAACACCAACAATGTATTCATTTAAAAAAAAAAAAAAAAAAAATCAGGTGATTTGCAGCCCTGCCTCATGATTTTTTAATGCTTGGGTTTCCAACAATGCAAATGCTATCATGAGTAATAATAAAATTTTAAAGCAACAACAGTGATGCCTGCAAAGAATAGGAAATACAGATTTTTTGGCAGAAGGGCCACGGGTGTGGAACATACTGTCACAGCTTATTAGAAAAGTCACAAATCTTGCCACATTCAGGGCAGTATAAAACCCACCATTTCATAGTAGGTTCAAATACCTCCAGGGTATGGGTAAGAAGAGATAAGAAGGAGAAATTTTTAAAAATAAAAAAGAGAGCAACAAAATTAAATAGTTCAACTGAGTGACTAAGTGATCATTCTAGAGAAATATAGATCAACAATCTCTTGCAACTTCTCACAGAGGGAAGAGGTACTGCAAAAACATGAAATATGTTCTGCGGTTTTTTAACTAGCATTTCCTTACAAATATCTTCCCACCTTAGAGAGCATTTCAAGTGTTTAAATTTAACTTCTCTTCTGCATATCTATACACTGAAGTCACTATCTAAATGTTAAGCATATACCTAAAGCATTGCTAAACATGGATACTCCTCCCAGATAACCATACCGTGGGGCATTCTTCAATGCCTTCCCGCGCTGTGACCTTAGCTTCTCCAGTGGTTGCTTTCTGCTAGTACACACAACTGACAACTGATGGGACCTTCAACAGCAGCCACTCCTATGGAGTGTTTTCCAAAAAAAATAAATTCTCCCTTTCTCAAAGCAAATACTCTCATACAAGTAGTATTGCTTGGTAAAATTCTTCTTTGGTAATTCTCCTCCATTTAGGATTTTCTAAATTGGATTTTTAAAAATGTAATCCTCCCAAAAAAAACCACAGCACACAGTGTAAATATGAGCTCAAATTTACAAGATATATAGTGATAATATGTATGTATTTAGAAGTTTAATCTGCAAAGGCTTTTTGATATACATTTGAGGGGGGCTTCCTATAAGAATAAAGACCTGAGGGAAGAGGCCTTTACTTCTGATACTTTTCAGGAATAGGTAGAGTAGAGAGAAGACTCTTCTCATCTAATCTTTCTGTCAGACCTGTTATCTTATTACTCCATCACTGGGTAAATTAAAGTTGGGATAGACTTTCAGAGTCCTCTAAAAATATGTCATTAGCCAATCATATTTTAGTATGCCAAGAGGGGAAAAAAAAAAAGCAAACAAACCCCCCAGATTTTTCCCCACATTAGTGAAAGCCTTGAAAAATTCTAGAAGAACTGCTACTTTAAAACTGGTCCAAAACATTTTGTAAAATTATTATAATAGATGAGGAGTGCAGTTATTTAAGGTAGAGCCTTCCATGTCAGTGTTCCTTGTCAAAGCCAGTGAGTCCTCCTTTAGGTACCATACTGATAAAATAACTATATGATATTTTACAATTTAATCTGAACAATGATTCAGAAAAAAATGTTTTTCATGTTATTATTAAATCCATGTTAAATGTATTATATGCTATATGTCATTTTCTACCAGCTCTGCCATTAACTCCATAACAGCTGGTGCTAACTGTACTAAATTGTAATATAATGAGCTCATATATTGCTAGCAATTACAGAGTTAAGTTGAATAAATCCTCCGAGTACAAAAATAAATCTGGTTTCTATCTAGCAATAAATTAAAGGTAATACCTGCCTCAATTTAAAATTGCCAAGGTTTTATAAATATATATAATACAGATAAAATACATACATATACAACAGCAACAAAGAAAAAACACAGTTGAAACAACTCAGAAATTGTTTGATTCCACTATACCTATCTCATGTTTGTCACGTGCATCACCACAACAAATCATTTAAATGCTGGCTTATGTCATATGATAACTATCGTGTTAGAAGTTAAAAACCCTAAAAGAAAAGACCATGCGTGGTTATTTCTTTGCTACACGGTTTTGCTGTATAATTCCTAAATCTTGTGATTTTAACATCATTTTAGGATGTGGTGCTACTGCTGGATGCAATTCAGGAAACTCTTTAATGTTAATTGTGGGCACTGATCCTCCTCACACTTGGTTCTTTCAGCTGCTTTTGTGAAGGAGACAAAGGGTGAAAGCAGTGTATATAAAACAGCCAGATCAGGAACTGATGAGTATTTCTGGACACCACAGGTCCAACCCAGGACATTGGCTGGAGACAAGAGAAGGTGTCCCCAGCACCTTCAGGGGAGCATGACATGGCTCCCATCAGTCCTGCCTGCCAAACTGGGTGTACAGGCTCAGCAGAGGCAGCAGCTCCCAGACACCGCTCAGACCATTAGACCCACAGAAACATGAGGCTAGACAGTAATCCCTTCACCTGCTGCTTGTGACAACAGTAGCTGTGAACAACACAGCACACCTTTGTCCTAAAGGACAAGTCCTAACATCATTCAGCGGGAACCCTGTAACACCAATCTCCCTCTAGCTCCCTCTCAATCTTCCAGTCCTCTTCTTGGGAACCACCATTACAAAGACAGACTGTAGACAAAAAAAAATCTCACAGTTTAGAAGTCTGCTCGAGGCCCTTATAGGCACAGTAAGGCTACCTACCCCATTTGATAACTACTATATACACTGCAGGATCAGAGCCACTGTGCCCACATAATGTGCATCTCTCTCCCACCTCATAGAGGGACAGGGCTTATCGCAAAGTGTTGCATCTCTCACACACTGCATGAAATACCAATAACTTTCAAGAAAAAAAATAATGCATTAGTCAAACCAGCTTTGTGCTCAGGCTATTTCAACAGCTCTAAGGGGGCTACTTACCTCCTGTAGTGCATTGTGTTCAGCTACAGGAAAAGAACCTAGGTGCAGGAAAGAGCTGGTGTTTGTGACCAGATACCTTCCAGACAAGGGCATAACGACCATAAGATAAGATCAGATACCATCACTTGAATACAACAGTGAAACAGCATAATAGGATGCTATCATTTTTTGTCATAAGCTAAGAACAAAGAAAGGAAACAGCCCTTTCTTAACATTAAAGATGTCAGACCTGATCTATGGGAATACACATAAAGCTCAGACAGCTAAGGGACCACACTAGACACACCAGCGAGAACCATTAAAAGCACTGGTCATTATGACACAAAGATCTTTCACTGAGGGGGGGGCACGGCAGACCGTGCCATGAACGGGCTCACCAGACGTGCTGCCCGCTCCCTTCAGATGAAATGTCCTGTTGTCCACCACAGGTCACCCCTGCACCTGGCATGGAGGAGGATTCCTTCACGTTGCCACATGCTTTACACTACATACTTTGTCTTGCTTGGTTACTTCACCAACTACAAATTCAGGTTGGGTGCTAGTAAATGGGTTTACCCCATGGCCGTTTACATCAAAAGTGATAAAGTGTTCCTCAAAATCACAGTCCTCCCAGTTCCACGGCACCACCCACTGGCCTGTCTTCCCCCTAATGATGAGTTAAACCAAGGTGCCATGTCACAAGGGAGAAAGACGACCAGCTTGTTGGAATTAACCAGCTTGTGCCAAAGAAATGAGACACCACATCTGCATGATAGTGAAGTAAATACACCTCTACTGTTATTAGAATATTACTACTTAGAGAGCAATGGACTTGTACTAGAAATATTCTGACTGCAGACACAGGTTCTCTGTAGAAAGTTTTCTTCAATTTGGGCCATTGACTTCAAAACAGAGGACACGTGAAGCAACGTTCTATCTTTCCCGAACAAGAAGGATCTGGACTCACAGTGCCCCATGTATTTAGGGAAACAACTGCTGTTACAGAGAGAGCGTGACTGCTGGTTGAAAGAAGCATTTGTCCCTGTGAGATGAGTTTATGAGAGTAAGCAAAGTTATAGTGCATTTAGGGCAGAAAATAAATTTTTGATGACTCTAAAATGATACATCTGTGCATAAGTATATACATATGCATACACTGGAGTGTTAGTCTGTAAAATAGAACAGTATTTCCTTCTGGATTGAACCCCAAATTTCAGTAGTCCTCATTCTTATTTAACACATGGAGTATTGGGCTAAACCTTTTTAAAGCAGCTACTGATTTTGCATACCTCAACTTTTAGGGGCACAATCAAAAATGCTGTTACTGCTCCTGATTTTTGAGGAGGGGTCTGCACTTCCAGGAAAATGGCACCTTTTGACAGCATCCCAAATCTGAAGTCATTGAACACATTTGCCACTTCTGCAGTGCCACAGGGCTCAGGTTACTGCAATGGTTTCCAGCATCTCTGGGCCGGTCTTACCCAATCCCAGTGTACTTAGCAAACTCCTGAAACAAATCTCAAGCATGGCATTTGAGATCATGTTTCTTATCCATCATTATGAACTCATTAAGACTTTCTCTGAATCACTCCAGCAGCTTCCCTGGCATCATCACCAGAAATTAAAGCATTTTGCCCTTTCTTTGATGGAACTTCACAACTCTGCCTCTTCCCCATCCATCTACTCACATTTTAATGCATCACTGGCAGCCTATGTAGCTTTGATAGCTGTGACAACTCCCAGACTGCAAGGCCACAATGTCCTCTCTCAAATCCCTCCTTTAGATCCCTCTCTGCCACCATGTTTATAAATAATCACTGAATTCCTTACAGCCAGCTGGGTGAAATCTGGTCTTTACTGCATACACACATATAAAATATTTCTTTAAAATGCAATGCGCAAAAAATATAAAGGAAGGAGGGTTCATAAGGAGAAAGAATATGTTTTATTTAACCAGTTGATACAGTTTGAAAAAGTGGACATGTTCATTTCTTGGCTATATCCACTCATTTGATAAATGAGATTACCTAATCCTTCCATCTCTCACATCCAGAGGGCAACTACAGCAACAGTTCTACTGTAAAAACGTATACATTTTACCGAAACCCTCCTCTTAAAGCAGTTAGCTGTCAGCTAGGCTCCTGCCACAAAAAGAATCCACAGCTCTTCACATATGTAGTGCACACAAGACAATCAACCTCCACTTTGGTTTAAAAATCTAGATGTTCCTGAAATAATACAGGAAAAAAATATTCCAACAGTCTTGATACTGTGTAAACATTCAATATATCGAGGGATACAAACGCGAGTGCATATTAAAAATATACACCTGCATATTATCCACGTACATGTATACATGCTCTGATCATTACATAAAGTGACATGTGGGAATATTACAATAATCATGATGATGAAAGAAGGTATATTATGCTGTGGGTAGAGGGCTATATGCATGTTTTATTTGCTTGAGTTACAGCGAGTTGTGACTGGCTATGACATTTGACCATACTGCAGTCTCCAATAAACATAAAACAAAGTCTATACTGCCCCTTTAAAGACATGTTTTTCATTCATTCCACAGGACTGAAATGTGTTCTAATGCTTCTGAAGGGTTTTAATAAATATGAGTATGTATAAAATGCTGCTGATGATTCAATTACTAAATCACTAGTAACAGCTGTAGCGCTGTGATCTCTTTTGAAATAAATTATGTCATGGTGATTACCTAAAAAGAAAGGTGCATTTCTCATATGATGTTGTATGATGCATTATAGATTAAATAGGGTACGTACTGTGTATTTATTCTACAGCCTGCATTTAGTGGAAGTGGGTAGAATATATAGTGGAGATATACGGGTGTCATTTCTATTATACTGTATGCACATCTGCGGGAAGGACACACATATACTTTTTTGATTCCTATGCTAAATTTGCTCATTTCATCAGTCAACATTTCCTTTTCTTAGGACTGATCAAGGCTTTAAGAAAAACCAGGGGTTTAGTCTCTCTGTTTCAGCCAGTGCATTATCATTGTAACATTAATCTTTCTGGAATGGATTTTATTTTATCTGGTTGCATTTCATGGCAATGTAAAAGTATAAAAAATGCACTTTGATTTTCTAAGGGAACATTAGCACCTAACATTAGTAAGGGTAGAAGTAAAGCTCTTGTTCTAAATAAATTTAACAGACATGCTGGCATCAGAGGGAGGGCCTTAATATGAGTATGCCTTTATTTTTGCATTAACTGATTTTTTTTTTTTTTCCTAAAAAGAGCTTCTATGCCAATAGGGTAAAGGGGTGTTGCTTCAGGGAAGAATACTTCCCACTTAGAGAAAGTACAATATATTTTCATTATTAGAAGTAGCAATGAGTCATTTTGGCCAAAACAATACACCATAATTTATACACATTTTAATGGCAGTATTTTAGAGATGTAAGAAAGTAATAGGGCACTGACAAGGTCCAACTGAATATAATACAGAAGTCATTAAAATGCAACAGAATTCTTCCTAAAAGTTAAAAAATGAAAATATACAAGAAATAATTAAAGGAGAACAGAAGAAAAAATCCCCCATTAAATGTGTTACTGTAGAGGTTCCTCTGACTGTGTTAAGGTCAAACGCTAAGGACTATGCACAACATAAACCAATCTTTTTAATGTTATAAACATACTTTCAAACACTCCGTTAAACTTTCCAACCACTGGCAAAAAACTTTTATCAACTTTATGTCTTAAAAATGAGACTTTTTGTGGCAGGCCTCTACAGATCAGTATAAATTCAATCCAATTTAAAGCACAGTAACGATGTGGGCAGTCTCAGACTATTACTTTCAATGGGAGAGAGTCCCTAAGGATGACATAGACTTAGTCCCATTGAAAGTAATGGGGTAAGCAATCACATGCCATTACTTTCAAGGAGACTCAGTCTATACTATCCATAATAACATGGTAATATAAATCTGTACTGACTCATCAGCATGAAGAATGAAAATGTAAAAGAATGGCAAAGCGGCAAACGTGCACCCTGAGACAAAAAACAGCCCCTTGGTTTCTCCGCATCCATAACTCATCAATGTTGAAAGTTTATTACAGGAGAGCTAAAAAGGCATATGAATGCAAGGTGAGACGTTAAAACCAAGATGAGGCTTCAGCATTTTATAGTATTGTTAGTCTTCACTGCCCCTCTCCCTTTTTTTTTTTTTTTTTTTTTTTTTTAAATACTATACAAATAGTTCTGGTCCTTAAAGTCCTCGATTTAATTTTTTTATTTCCTAAATCCAGCAATATGAAAAAAATACTTGTTCATGAAGAATGTCTCACTATAAAGCCATTTATTTTTCGTTTTTTCTCAGTGTACAACACAGACAGCTACAAATAGCCTCTGCAATCTTCCACTCTGCAAATCAAAGACATTAATAATATATTAAAAGGATAGATAATTCTGAGCAGGTGGACAGGGTGGTGATTGATCCATTACTGTGCAAATACCTTGGTAATGGCTTGTAAAAACTTAAGATCCACAAAACAAAGAGATAACAAAGCTCCACCATTAAGACAGACACCCATTTACGGCTAGTAAATTTTATACAGATTAATAGAAAAGACCAACTCAAATCCTCCTCTTGATCTAACAATAATGCTAGAGTTAGCAGGGCTCAAGAGTAAAAGCCATTGGTAAAAAGTAAAGCAGATCACTCTGTCTTGTCCCTATGGAGTAGATATGAGGACTTGTTTTGATGAGGAAGTCGCCACAGTTTCCAGTAGATCAGCCAAAAGCATTTCTACAATATTCACACAGTATCGCAAGTCCCCCTGCTGACCTGACTATATCTGTACAAAAAAGAACCCTAATAAGAGCACCTAGTTTGCATATAAGCCAACTTTTTATTTTCCTTTTCCTGCCACCTTCCTGGGGAGTTAAAAAATATGAATATAAATGTTTATATATATACATATATGTATTAGAACATTTCTTCCCCAATGAAGTGATGGAAAAGAAGTCCTCTGGCTACTGAGCAGTAATTGAGAATATTGAATCTTTGCAATCCATAAATTGTTTAAAGGATAAAAGCTAGAGCAAATCACAGGCACCCTAAAAGTTTGGATAAGAATCACAGCTAGTGATTTTAGTCATGTAACTGTTTTCAAGAGAATTACATTGCTGTGATGCAATGAATCAGAGTTTAGTGGTTGTCAAGTTATAATTGTCAAGGAAAACTCTAATCTTGCTGAATTCAGAATGGATTTGGATGTAGGGGGCAGAGGGATAAACCATGTTTTGAAACTAAACTCTTGTTCTGAATCACCAAAAAAACCCTCTAATACAAAATTTAAAAGAATATAACATAGAATAGCATAATACAGAAACATAAGAACATAAAAAATAAATATGTGAGTATTATCTGAAAGTTGTTCTGTAATGGTAATTCCTGCTTTGCAGAAGAGGTGGACTTGAGCTAAATTTGGGTCAACCTTAGGTATATAAAACCTCTATAGCAATCATGGAATGTTTGCTGCAAGAACTGAACCCTACATTTTTCATCCCGTAATAAATTTTTCACTGTGAGGCTACTTCATCTGTGGACTCATTGCATCTTTTAATACAGTGTCTGCAAACGCCATTTTCTCTGAAATTCTCAAATCCCTGTAGTTAAACAGGATCTCTTACTGAAATAACTGTTGATTTGACTGTTGACACTTCACCAATTTTAGGTTGCTCTTGTAAGTGAAGAACTAGGCCAGTTCTCAAAAGGGCATATTTTAAGATACATAATCATAGCAATTTCACAAGCTTAATATTGTTATACTTACACAGTAAACATTTTAATACACTACCAGTTTTATCTGCTCTTTCTAATAGTATAGAAGATGCTGCCTTGTGGATTTCATAATCCTGAAACTTTAACCAATAGCCACCTTTCCTTCTTAAGACTATAGCCAGATTTCAGCATTACACCACTAGCTAAAAAGTATAATGAAGCAAGAACTGACGGATTAAAACAATCTTGATATGACATTTCCCTTCTTGCTATATGTATATACACACTGCAGTCCTTCTCCTTTCTCTGCCTTTTTTTTTTTAAAGTAGTAGTTTCCTTTTCTTTAAAAAAAAAAAAATCTTTAAAAGAAAAAACTGAAGAAAAAGCTCCTTTCAAGGCAAGGAAAAAGAAAACAGATTATGATTCTTAAAAATCATTTAAACACTTTCCCTGAGAGAAAAATATTATCTCACCATATGAAGTATTGAAATTAGACTACAAACAATTGTAACTTTGAACAGGACCTGTTTACTCAAATCTCTAACAGTGCAGATGTAAAAAACAGATCTTAGTAGAGCAATAGGAATTTTTTTTCCAAAAATATTCTTCTGTCTGTTTGTGCACCTGCATCTTTGCAAACAATTTTTAAGCCATGAAAAAAAGCTTTGACATGCAGGATCGCATTTCTAGAAACTGTTTGTACTGAATAGAAATGTATTTGGTACGTGGTGAAGAATAGAAAAGAGCATGTATTGTATTAAAAAATTAAATGATTGCACTTTTAAGTGACTTAATGTTATGTAAAATTTCATAAACAATAATTAATAATGACCAAGGTAGCATAATGAAAACTGCCAACTTGCTCAGCAAATATGCTATAGCTTATATATAGTACAGCACAGCTGTACTATTCAGTTGTGCATTGCATCAAATCATAAAATTAGATTAAAACACTACAATGCTCCTAATAATCTTTTCTTATGAAGTTATGAAAATGACTGTACAAACAGGAAAAAATAAAAATCCTCAAAACTAATTTTCCTGAAGCGTTTCCCCCCCTCCCCTTCTTTTAAAAAGCCAAAACAGGAGGTGCACACAAGCTCCTAGAAGAATGCGTACGTTTCTGATAGTGTTTTGATAATTTATGTTTTCAAAACGTGCTTCCACATTCACAGGGTGGCTATGGTTTTGGAGTTGAATATTTTCTTGGGTTTTAGCCAAAGGTGGCGCTTGATCCTACACTCAGATCTATGGGTATAAGTACCAGCAGGCACTGTACATCTTGTAATTCTGGCTGTCGTGATCCTAGGGAGTAACTGATTTTACAACACCCACCAGGCAGTACGCCCAGGTATCTAAGACAGGATTGAGCCTTTAGACCTCTTTTGCACCTGCTGACAACAGTCGCTGCACTCACCCCTTCCTTCCTACGTGGTTACAATAGCTTGCATTCCAGTGATACAGGTTGTAGTGCAAATCCTTTTTTGTTGTTGTTTTCAAACAGAAATCCGAGTTCTTTTCGTTTTTCTGGTAGATCTGAAGTACGGTAATAATAAAGATAGGGGTTTTTCTGTGGTTTGCATATTTTAAGATCATGAAAAAATATGCAGTAAATAAATCATTCATACATTAAGAATGATTACCAGCGTGTAAAGTGGAATGTGGAATTACCTTAGATATATTACCCACAATGCTTTTCAAGGCAGCAGCTAATTAGCAGGAGAAAGGTCATGCAAAAAATAATGTGATTAGAAGAGGTTGAAAGAAAAAAAAATAGCCACATATTTGGACATAGACCAAATTTCCTTTTTGCCACTGTAACTGAAAACCATTGCTTCAATATTTAATGAAATGCTTATGTTGCAGCACCTGGTCACATTGTCAGCATTGCCTAACCACTGCCTCCCCTGTGGGTCATTACTGCAGCCATCTGAAAGGGGGCAAACTGTTCATCGACTACAATAATGCCAGTCTTTAAGAATCTACAGCTACAAAACAGCAGGAGACAGAGTTACTTTGGCTCTGATCTTGGGAAAAATGGCTGGGGGCAAAATGCTGTTTCCTACCATCAGAGACTATACAGTTAGCAATAATTCTGTAAGTCAAAGCCCATGCACAAGACCCAGCTTGGCTGCCCTGTTCTGCTTTTTCTCCCTTTGCAGAAAGCTAGCAGCTCCTGGTGAGAGATCCTTGTCAACAGGAAAACAGTAGTTCACACTACCCTGCTAATGATCCAATGCATCAATAGCTCAAACAATCACAACAAGCAGATGTCCTAAGTTAATATAGACTTTCCTGGGATTTTACTTGTGAAACATGGCTTTAAAAGGCATTAGTCTTTTGTCCTCACTAGAGATCTGCTAAATCCTGGCACCAATTCCTTGGGTATGTGAACCCCAGCCTAATGGAATTTAATTACTTTAGTGGTATTAATCATCTGTACAGTAGAGCAAAGAGTATTTTATTACCACTTTTAAGGGTTATCGGCACATTTATTTCAAATGAACTGTCAAACTGCATTACGTGTAAAGCATGCCAGGTTTGAACACTGCAGCACAGGTGAAAAGACATTTGCCTGCTTAAAACTCTTTGACATAATGAGGATGCCTCTGCTTAACTCGGGAAACATGGATGCAGTATATTTAAAATGAAAAACAAATTATCATTGATTTTAATGATTTCTTTTTGCTCTTGTTGGTTTTTTTGTCAACTTCTAATTTCTCCAGTTTTACTCCGAGCTGGAAAGGCTGCTCTTTCCTGGGGAGAACAGAAACACCAGTTGGCACCAAATAACCTGTGACACTACTACAGGATTAGTTACAGAAGAGCAATACCAGTCTTGTCCATTATCTAGCAACAAGCACTGGCTCAGTAACAAAAGGTTTCTCTAATTCACTTAAATACATAAAATCCTTTGCATTCCCATACATGGAAAAGCATGTTTTGACTCGGTGTAGCTCTTACAGTTTCTCTGGAAAAAAAAAGCTATGTATTCCTAAAAGACGCTCATCAGGTCATCAGCATCTTACATGGAAAGATGCAGGTTGTTAGGAGTTTACAGCCCCAACAACCTCAAACAAAACAGGTGAGACCTTGGTGCTCATTTTGATTTGCTGGGCACGTTGCAGCATATTTGGCATGCTGCAAAGTTGCAACTGTACCTAAAATCTAGCAAAAATTAATCCCTGTTGAAAGATTTTTGGATTCCTTTGGTGTGAAGTTTCTCATTTTGTTTGGCTCCCAGACTCTCCGTAGGTTTTAGACCTGTCCTACACCTGGTTAAAGCATATTGTTTTGCACTCATCGTCTCTCAGACATTTTGCACTGAGTAGCAAATGAGAGCAATTTGTGACACAAGATACTACGACATGTGGGAAAGACACATAATTAGTGTCAGAATGAATGCATTTGCTTTTTAAAGCCTATTTGTCCTAGGATTTCAAATGAATCAAGCTGCTATGTCTCTCTCAACAGCTCCATACTGCTGTATAATGAATTAAAAGCTAGTGTTGCTAAAATGTGCAAGCTTCAGGAATAAAATGACTACTGTATGCATCTCAAAACCAGGGATGAGAGGATCTTAAAAGGCTCTAAACTCTAATGTAGCCTATTTTAAAGCTTTCCAAAAAACTATCCCATCTTGCTAAACAGAGAATTCTCAAGTGAAATCACCCCTTTCTGTGACAGATTACTATGAATTTACAAAGCTACTTTGAATCTTGTCTTTTTAAGAGGAAAATCTCACACTTACATCCTCTTGCCCTATACGTATCATGCAGGTTTGAATTCCCAGCACTCTGCATGCAGCACACAGTGGCATATCTCAGCGCCCAGTATATACATAGCTCTCTGGCCTCTCTCGAATCTTCCCTCTTGCCAGATAAATATTCTCATCTGTCACTGTTTCCTTCCCCTCCTGTCCAGGTATTCAGAACCACTACATGCCGGAGAAGGAGCACAGCCAGGCATTATCAGTGACACCCTTGTGCTGGTGTCCCCCACGCAGGGACACCTGGGACCATCTCTGAAGAGGAAAGAGCGCTTCAGACTTTTTGCCTCTTCTCTGTATTTACACCTTGGCTGAGATGCTTTACAAG
Organism: Strix aluco; assembly: GCF_031877795.1. Lineage (NCBI taxonomy): Eukaryota > Metazoa > Chordata > Aves > Strigiformes > Strigidae > Strix > Strix aluco. The sequence continues at coordinate 1,731,057 of NC_133933.1, read as the reverse complement.
ACTCTTACCCACAAGATGGAAGTCTGCGCCTTTGATCACAGGCCACCCCTATTAATACCAGCTTGTGACCAAGTACAACAGAACTGACTCAGAAAACAAGGAAGGCTCTCTTTGCGATTACTTGTCCTTTTTGGTTTCCAACCCCTGATCATGTTCTTCAATGCCATATGGCCTATATGCTATACCTCCTCTTCTAAAATATCGATACTTTGCCTTTCTGTATTTTAAAGATCTCCAGTGGATTAAAAAGACAGAAATGTGATGCTCACCAGTCACTTCCCCATGACCCTAAAAACGAGTTGGGAAGTGGATGATATGGACCCAAAACAGCATTTTTCTTTCAGACGCTTGTAATCCTGATTCATTCCCCTTCTGTTAACTGAGGCTGGTTGTAGCAGAAAAATTACTCTTTAACAGGGCGTGAGATTCTCCCAGAATTAACATTCGGAATAAGTCTAAATAACTCGGCTTTGATTGGGGGAATAATACATTAGTGACAGGAGAAGAGAAGGAGTAAGCAGAGCATCTCTGCAGCTATCTTGCTGCTGATGGTGCCAAACATATACTGGCATGACAGGACCGATGCCCAGCAGGTCACAGGCCCATTTGAGAATCCTGTGGACAGCACCTGTTTCTTCAACTATTTCCCCCAGAAAGCCCCTTCAGAATTAGGTGGCGTGTCCTGCGTTGCAGACCCACCAGATGTCCTCATGATTTCCTGCTGCAGCTGAGTCTTCCCCAGCTGCCAAGGTGCCATGTATTTTTCAGCCTCAGCCAGCTGCATATACAGCTAGATGACCTCATCAGCTAATAGGAAAGCACAATTTTTAAACAGCACTTTATGATTAGGTAACAGAACAAACACACACTCATGTTACTGCGAGATAAATGTCTCGAATGCAGTCTGAGATACAAGGCACAGCCAGATGCCTTCAGTGACCCTGAAAGAATGTTATCTTAATGTAATGCACACCTTTGACTTTTTTGTTGTGTTTAATGCATAAAGTAGCCTCAGACACAGGTTCAGGAATAGTTGTGATATATCCCACATGGCAAGTACAGCACTGGACTAGTAAGTACTTCATTTCAATATTTAGAAAGATATTACCAGGTATCAAGTCGGTTTTATCACTTTATCTGAAGCATCCCATGTATCACAGCTCACGCCCTACTGTGGTGCTCACACAAGAAAATCTCCAAGCAGTCTCAGAAAGCATTTTGTTCATGGAAAGAGTGCAGGATCAGACTTAATTTAAGATAGGAAAGGGAATACATACTGTACTTTTAAGTACAGGTTAAATTTTAAAAATAAGGAAATAATTTATCAGTATAACGTCATGAAACTTCAAAATTACACAGTAAACCCAATCTTATTCTGATTAAAGGCAAAAAGAGTTTAGTAAAAGGCCACAGAATCGGGCCCAATTCTTAAGAGGATTTGAGACCAATTTTTCTCTCATAGCATTTACTGGAAAGAAGAAAGCTCACTTTTTCCAGGAAGAAAGGTCATGTTTCTTGCCTTCTTCTCAGTGTTTTGTCTTCACTCCAGGAAGTCTCTGGCCATCATTTTTAGCATCCATGGGGCTGCACAAGCTAAACACAGGGAATTATAACCATGAAGTTCAAAGTACAGCTCTATTAGCTTTCAAAGGAACTGTTAAAAGCAAGCATCTGATGCACCAGGAGTGTCACGACTTGCGTATAAGCTGAATCTTACAAAAACGAGCGCTTGCTTGTGGAAGTCAATGGGATTACTTAGAGTGCATAAACATGTGCATACATTTCAGGAAGCCTTGTGCAGTTACAAACACCTCTTAATACTGTGCATTGCTGAACTTCCTTGTAGAATTTCCACTCTGGCAGAGGTGTCCTTTCACTAAAACCTGAGAGCGTGGCCAAAGTCTGATGTTGTGTAGCTTAGCCTGGATGCTTTTAAAAGGGAACCCACATCAGCCCAAAGCTGCCTGAAAGCAGCTGATGGAAGCACTTTGCTGGGAGTTTCTAGTCCTTGCCTTTCCAAGCCATACTTTCCCTTCCAGTTCAGTTTTAGGAGGGTTTTGGGGATTTTAGGTACACAATTAGTGGTTCTTACAGTGGTTCTTCTCAATAACAAGATAAAACAGTGTTTGGGGCTGCGGTGGATTCTCTGACTTGCAAAGCTTACCTGAACATTGTTATTATCATCATCTTATTCTTATTTGCCTGACACCACAGAGATGTGCCTCTGATTGCTAGGTTACATTCCACATAGCAATCAGGGTTCTCCACAAATAATTGACTCCAGAATTTAACTACAATGAATGATAACCATGTGTTTAGACAGGGTAGCGTTACACTTCTACGACATGGCTTTTTTGTTCTTTCATGAATGCGTTCATAGAGTTGGTGTCAACATATTAAAATGCACGGCTCTGGAAGCAGAAGGGAAGAGTTACAGAGGAGAGAGCGCACCACAGGCACCGTTCTGCATTTCTGGGGGCCAGGTCCAGGCTCCACGGCAGTGCAGCACAGCAAGCGTTTGTCTACTGGCAGTAGCTCCCCAAGCTCATGTGTGCACCTAGCTAATGCTTTGGCATTGGATATTAATAATGCAGTATTTGCATCAAGCCTGCAGCCCCCCTTCAGAGGCGGAGGTTTCCTGCAGCCACAAAGGGGGTGGCCAGTGAGAGCACAGTTCTGCAGACACAACTGCACCTTGAGCTCACGGGTGGTTTAGGTGTCTGTGCACAGGTAACACGTCCCTGAGGATGTGCCAAGGTACAAACAGCTTTGGGAAAGCTGCTAGAAGCTGAAATCCTGACCCATTCCCCAGACGTCTGCAACCCAGTGACCTTTTCCATCTAATATAAGATCTGGCTGATTACTAAGTTCAATTAGTTGTGCAGGAAAACCACAGGCTACAGAGTCAAGTGAACTATCAGTGTGCCAGCAGTTCCTCTTAGGCTAAACTGCAAAATGACTATGCAAATGTTTACCAGGCCAAAAACAAACAAACAAAAAAGCAAACAAAACCCCCCCTTCATCATAGATGTCTCTGCAACAAAAAAAGGGGGGGGAAATTAAAAAAAAAAAGAACCCAAAACCCAAATTCAAAAACACTGCAGGGGTAAGGAATACTGCCACACAGTTCCAGTCCTGGTTCTAAACGGGCAAGTGTGAGGAAGCATTAAGTATACAACACTCTCAGGGAACTGGAAATACTTTGCTAGAAGTAAGCCCCATTTAGATTTTGCCCCAAACTGACTATTCTCAATTACGATATCTAATGGATTTCTTTTTTTGTTTTTTATATTTATACTTAATCTAATCCTAATCTAATCCAAATTTTTAGCTAATATACTGAGTGAAAATATTCAGACAGAAGTTCAACTATCAGGTTCTATTTAGGACTGTTCTGTTTATTTTTAGCAGATGCATTTGTTTTCTAATGCAAAAAGAATCGAATACATGTCTCTCCTAATCTGTATGAAATACGTTCACACACCTGGTTTAGCTGTGCACCAGGACAGATGCACAGTTTTGATGGAAAATATGTTTGGAAAATAGGTAAAGAAAAAAGCAGACCAACATGTTCATGCAAGCAAGCTAGCCTATGCAGTGGGAACTGGGAAATACTTCTTAAAGTTGCCACTTCGGCTGCAGGTCTCAAGAAGGGCTGCTGTGCCTAAAAGATGGTCTGGGATATCAGCAGTTATAAAGAAAATAAATACCAGCACTCCCTTCAGACTTTATGCCCCTTTGAGAGTCTGCAGTACTACAGCATCATGAGGAACATCGTGACGACAACATCTCTCACATTTCCTACATAGATAGCAGACAGGGCAAGAATTCTTGGACACTCTGGGCACCCTCCATGGTGAGCAACCCAAGGGGTTTCTGGTTCCACAGGAAAAGTCACAAAGGCTCAGGCAAGCAATGATGGAAATAAATGCAGAGAAATTACTTTTGAGTAAAAGGCAGTATGGAAAAACCAACCAAAAAAAAATATTAGAAATTTGGTTCCCTGAGATTTAACTAGATCCGTTGATTCCAAGTCTACACCTTCAAAGAGCTGCAATGGATTTGAGCATCCATGCTGGGAATTTCTGAGCACAATACAGGTATGCACCTTTAACCAAACTTAATGAGACAATTCCTCCCACGTGTAGATAACTTCATGCCAAAGAAGGCGGAGGAAGGCATGTCTTTATTCCTCACTGAAAATACAACTGCCACCACTAGCAGGTCTGAATACACCTAGCACTTCCAACAAGGTCTCATCCAATTCAAAACACATACTGAAGTGTTTCAACTTAGTTTATACTGATGAGGAACCTAAAAGTGTCTGTTCTTACTGCTCTGACAGATAGGAACTGACAAGCTATAGTTTTCCATTTAGGGCTCCTGTCCAGAGTAGACTAAGTCAAGTCCAGTGCATCTTTGTCACTGCTTTCTCACACCTCACTCACTTCACACCAGAACACCACAACCTTGGGAATCTCGCTTCATACACTACCCTACAGAGAATTTTCCTCCATGCTTTTATGCAACCCTGTAGGCATCCAATGCACTTGATCATACAATTAAGTGTGATTTTTTTTTTTCCTGAAACCAAGCTTGATGTGTGAAAATGCAAATAACTTTGAAAATTGCATTTCTGTGCAATAATGTTATTCTTACTGCGTTCAAATACTTGGTTGAAATATAAAGCCTAATTTTCTCTCAAAAAAGAAAACATAACTTCTAACAAAAGCAAACTGTGATAATGAAAGTACTATAGTATGCCTTGGTAGATTCCAGTTTGGAACTGTGTAATGCACAGCCGTTTTGTCTCATGATTACCAAAGAATGAATGTCACCAATTGTTTTTATTATTATATTAAGACTCTAGTCACATACAAATTCAAATCCATGACTGAAAACCTACAGATGGAATATGACCATCCTTACCCTTACTCTCTTAATGATCTTTATGAGAGTTGCATCTCTTCCTAGTAGTGTAGAATACCTGTAAAGAACAACTTCTTCATCAGGCACCATTTCTTTTGGAACGTTAAAAAAAAAATAATTGTTCACCCAGGAACATCCCCAGTTTTAATTTTTAAAATAAGCAACCCAACCGTGTATAAAATGAATAGCAATCATGAAACAGTCACCTATTTCAAATCAAAAAACAAAAGAGAATTCAAAAGCCAGAGAATCATTAAGTTACTTTTCTTTAAAGAATGTAGGAGAATGGCTGTTGCAAGACAAGTTTAGGCCACTAAGTCGGAGGAAAGACCAACTGTCAGTAACTCTGTTATTAGAGGGAGAAAGTAATTTACCAGTAACAGAGGGATTTTTTTAGTATTACATAAAATTTTCAACGCATATCAAGCACGAACAAACTGCAAAGACCAAGGATTTAAAACAGGCAGAATCACAGCACATGACACCTTTGTGGGCCTCTCAATGCAAGGTGTTGTACCAGCTACTGGCCCTTTTCTCCCTGCCCCTGTAGGGAAGCTGTGTGTTGGTGAAGCCAGGGCGTGAACTAGGCGTTGTGCCAGCAAAGCAGACACTCATTACACCCGATCTCTGCCAAGGGGCACAAGGGAAAAAAGACTCCCTTTGCCACATCTTCTTCTTTCAATGTTTGCATGTCACTGCAGGGCTGGAAAAAGCCTGGCCGAAGTTACTTGATGCAGATGAACACTCAAGACTTCAGATGTGAAAGTTAATTTGAAAAGACAGAAGTTGACAGTCTATACAATCAGTTATTTAGAGATCTAATTGAAATTGCTGATACAAGCAGTCTGTCACATTGTATCAAGAAACTTCACTATTAACAAAAATCAATAATAAATCAATAAGATTAAAGTTGAATATGTACTCTAGTAACAGTAACAATGCATCAGGAATTTACAAGGAATACAGGATGCTTTTGCCAGCTTTCATCTCTGGAATTTGTATCATGTATGGAGTTCTTAAAATAACTGTGCTTGAAAGAAAAAAATGTGCGTGTGTGTATATATGTAAAAATAAAATGAGAACTGTGCAGCTAGTTGTATAGTTAGCACTGTCTACAGATAATTAGCATCCTGGATGTCTCCAGAGTACATGTGTTGACTATCTTTTTTCAGATACAAGCAATATCTGGGCTTTCGTGTTATTTAAATGAGATAAATGCTGAAATTGTCTCTCACGCTTACATTATGCTAAAGAAGAATGTCTCCTCTGTAAAGGCAGCTCACATCTCAAGACCTGCAGACTCTGTTTAGGTGTGTGACACAACCATAAAAGACAACAAAAGTAAATAAAAAACACGGGCCACGATATAAGATACGGAAACGTTTATATGTGCAAATAAAATACTGATGTTATGCTACTTCTGTAATTTCTCATATCCGTGACATTTCTACTGTCACGAATGCTACAGTTTATAGTTCCTGTTTCCCTTCATCCTTGCATTGTTCTATATTCCATGAATGTTGTTTCTTCTGGAACACTGTAAAGCACTGCAAGAGGCAGTGAAATGCTACATTTAAAAAAAAAAAAAAAAAAAGTCAAATCAATCTGGTTCAAACATAGATGTGAATGCATTGGTTTGGCTGGAAATTGAGATACTGGAATACTGTCTTGTCATTCCCAACCTAAATAAGTTGAGACATCAGAAACCTGCACTGAAACTTACTCTCTCAAAATCAATCATTTAGATGATTTCTAAAGCTTCCAAAGACCACAGAAAGCATCCATTACCATGCCTGGATGGAACCTAAGAGGCTGGCTCCTTTTAAGCTTGCATCATCATGGATACAAACACAAAAATTATCATTTTCTCAATCTATAAAATCTTACACACTTTGCAGTGGTCTACAAAGTGTAAGGATATGAAGAACATAGCTGAGTGGTATGCAAAAAGAAACAAAGATGTATGGTCACACCATGTGAATCATACAGCTATTGTTTTATATGCTGTGTAAGCAAAATGATATGAATGAGCTCATTAGAATCCCAGTGTTTGGGATTTTTTTCCAAGTTAGCATTACTTCTCTTCAGTTTCTACATTCCCCAGCATATGACAAATCCATGCTTGAAGGAGGGAAAGCTCAGTTTCATTCCTTTATTGATCTATCAGACAAGAACTTAATCAATCTTCTTTATAAGCTATTAAAGCAGAGCAAGAGAAATGAACTCACCTGATACATTCAACATTGATTGCTTCTTTCTAAGAACTGAATGTCAGCCTTATCTGCTACTACAGCTGTGATTCAATTTTTCAGAAGCAAGTTTTTCCCCTCATTAGCTCCCCAGAAATAGTACAATTAAAAATTTGTTTTAGACAAAATAGAGAATATAATAAAAAATAAATGGACAATACTTTTAAATTTCATTAGTTAAGTGTGTTCCTGAGAGCACTGAGACCACAAGTCCAGTCCAGGAAAATCTTCTAATAAAACATAAGCTAGCCCATATTGTGACCACCCTATCACTAATTTCAGTGGAAATTCCACATGCCAAGCAACTATGGAATCCAACAACAGGAATTTCCACCTTACTGTATCAAAAAATAAAAATAAAAAAATTTAAAAAAAAAAAGCAAACATACTTGCTACAAAATCAAGGGATTTTCAATGTTCAAACTGTCATTTTAGGTCAGCTTAGCAACAACTGAAACATTCTGATCTGCTGAACTGTACCAAAATAACTTTTTTAACAATTCAACCTTGCATTACACACCTCTATGTCCAGTACCAAAGCATCTCCTGGGAACTGTAGTTCAAGTCCTTCCTTTGAAACCTCCCATAGGACGCAGCAACTGAATCACCTTTCCTTCAGCTCCTTGCCTAATCCTCTCTTTAAGAGAGCTGAAGGTCCGTAGGACAGTAGATGAATCATAGAAAGTGTAGTTTATGATTACTGTGTCTAATTCTGATGGGCAAAAAACCTGGTGCAAATTACAGCTGAATTACAGGTCTTATCACCTCTGTTATTACCTGTTTTCTGGTGTAGCACCACAAAAGGGAGGAAACTGAATGTGGAAGTGATTGTAGAAAAACAAACAAAACATTTCTATTTCATAAAACTAACCGATGGGTTCTTTTAGCAATAAAAGATTTTGATGTAAGCAAATCTATTTGTAGGTGTTCACTCTACTAAACACTGTGATAGTTGGCAGCTTTTATGGGATTTGAGATGGAAGCAGTGACCAAAATCAGAATTTCCACTGGATGGAAATCTTGGGGTTTTTTCTTGCTTTGTCAGCACTTAATGCATACATAAATTGGGACTGTGAATTTATGACAGCCGAGGAATACCTGGGTAACGTTACCAGTGCAACTTTACATTTGTTATCTCTTACTGTTGTATTAGACAACTTGTTATGGCTTCTGATTTTGCCATCAGAGCGCTTTTTTTGTGTGTCTTTCCTCTTTGTCTTTTTTTTTTTTTCTACCTATAGCATTGAACAACAATATTTACATCCTTTTTAAAAGTCTTTGAGATGCAAAAACTATCCACTTGTGACTATCCACTTCCACAATTAAATGCTATGCTTTTATCCCTGGCCAAGGAAAAAATAGAGACCCCCAAGGTTAGTATGAAGTTCTTTGTAAGATGTGGTTTTGCAGGTTTTCACATCTGACCCACCATTTCTGTTCCAGCAGAATGAGAGCTGGTAGAAAGCACTATCCCACAGTGACTGTGCCGTTTGGTAAATGTGGGCACCACTCCCCTAAACACAAGAAATTACGCTCATCACCACTGCAAATCTTATGACATCCAGATAACAATGTGGACTTTCTTTTGCTAAACTGTAGAGAAGTGCCCTCATTTCCTACTAATCTTTACGATGCGAGTCACCGGAATTAGAAGGGAGCATAGCTGCCACGTGTCAACAAATCTTCCTGGAATCTGAGATGGAATAGGATGGAAAGCATTTTGTCTTGCCAAACAGTAAAACAAAAATGTTGCTTTTGAGCTCTTTTATTTTTTTCCTTTTACTAGAAGGGAAAAAACAGCCTTTGCTATTAAGCATGTCTATTTTCATGGGAAATCCTTCCATTTGCAATATCTGCATATCATGTTTAAATATCTCCCCCAGGAAGATATACCACTTAATAATGCTTCTGTTTATTTATTGCAAAAATCAAGAATAGCTGGAAGTCCATTATGAGAATCTTTTAGCAAATTTAATTAATTTGTAATTAATTTTATTGGTATTTATGAGAGAAATCTTTAATCAGCATAATTTAGACTGAAAATTACAATATTAACTAATATTAATTAAACAACAATGTAATAATTTCAATGGTTTTAATTATTTTTAGATTAAATTACCTGCTAGTCAATTCTACACTGCTTTTGAAATTAATTAGCCAACTTAAGCATGCTCTGTACCCGCTAATCTACCAAGGATAGGACACAATGTCTAAACAAGCCAAGAAAAACTACTTCCAAATGTCAGCTGGGCTGTCACAGTTTAAAAAACTGCTTTTTAATTCTAATTTTAAATGTTCTGCTTAAACTTGGGGGCATGCTTTCAGATAATGTGGGGCCTTGGATTTTGGACCTGACTTTCCTTCTATTCTCTTTCTACCCCATGACTGCATCATCTCTTCTTGATAGAGCAGAGTTAGTGTAAGCATATTATTTGTATGGGACACTGCAGAGGAGACAGAGGATATCTAGCTCATCTGCCTCACTTCTTTGCAGTTAACTCCATTCTTTTGCCAGGGCCAAATATTAAAAAATCAGGGTTTAAATTGCTACAGCTTCACCTCCGCACTGTGGCCCCATTAACAAATATGGCAAATAAATAATGGGTTCTTTTATTTGCCTCCTGATCTAGGACCCTTAATGGCTTACACCATCAAGGCTTTCTCCACCATCATGGACTGCTTTTAATGAGGGAAGGGAATTTCATTGAAGACCCTGAGATTCCCACAATCATAAGTAAATTTAGGTTTCTTTTTACACATGCTTGAAGTGAAAAGGGGCAAAAAAGAGGCATGTTACCTCCCGACTTAATGGGAGCTACTGAATACTGCAGCAGACAGACAAGTACCTATCAGGTTATCAACAATACGTGTCCCCCAGACACAAAAAAAGAGTTTCTGCTTCCTACTGAATTCTTGCAGCTAGAGAAGCCCTTCTCTTTCTCACACAAAGTCCGCTGTCATCAGACAGACTCAAGAAAACAATAGTCCTGTTGCTCAGAATGCTTGGTGCTAGAATGTAGCTAATGGGAAAAATGTTATATATCCTACAGCCATGAATTGCTCCAGTTCAGCTACTGATGGTATGGCTGTAAAGCTGTAAATTCCTATCTATAAGCTATACTTTAGTTTGCATGGCTTTCCACCTTTGAACTCTCCTTGCAATTTCCATAAAGTGAATAAAAGGTGAAACCACAATGTTTCTTCTGGTTCTTAATAGGCAGAGTTTCATTGTGATAATATCATGCCTCTCAAATACTGTCTACAACCAGTAACAAAAGAACAAATCTTGTTGCATTCACTGCTTCCCTTCCTAACCAACAATATTCTTTTTATCTGTGAGGAATAGCATAGTATTGCAGGGTATGGATCTATATGAGTGCTGGCACATAGCATATACATGTTGGTTTAGAACCTTGGCCTCCTACGACATCAATATGCTTTCATTGATCTCTAGGTCACCGAGATGAGGACCAGAGTGAGTAAATATTTCAGTCTTAAAACAACTTCCATTCATCTGTTTATATTTTAGGCATGGAATTTTGCTGACTAAAAATTCTTTAAATGTTAGACACTAGTTTCAAAAGCAACTAGTCATTTTGGGAATCTGAGTTTTATGTTCCTAACTTGGAGCTCCTTGAAGGGATGTGAGTTTCGAAGGGCAGCTTTGCACATAGTTTAGCACATTCTGAAACCCAGGCCTTTCCAAGGGCAAATCAGCTTGGAGACTGAGTGATTAGTCAAATTTGAAAAGGTTGTTGGTTATTTTTGCTTTCTATGCTTACTTTTTTTTTTTTTTTCCCTGCTATCAGGCCAGATATTAAACAGGTTTGATCATGGCAAAGCTGTTATAGCTACAGAAAGCAGAATATAGAAACAAACAGTGCTCAAAAGGTATAGACCCAAAGCAACACATTATCTGGCAGGGTAACTTATTGGCTTCAGAATTTCTCAATAAAACACCTCAATGACCTTCAAGGAATTATACAAAATTACTCCAATGAATAAACACTACTTTTTCAAATGTATTTTAGCAACTACAGTTTCTTAGGTGCTTCAGAAATTTTTCCTGTGTGTTTATTTAGACCTTTAAATTCCTAAGAATCTTAGAAAATCTCGTTCTGAGTGTTGCAGGTTAGGCATTATTCTTCTGAACATCACAGCAGAGATTTACAAGAATACAGTATGCTTTATGGGGAAAAAAATAAAACAAAAAGCTGACCTTTAAATAGAAACCATCCATGGTGCAGAGGGTCAGGTTGGCACCCACAGAGTTAAACTGGCTAAGTCTACAACAAAGGAAAAAATATTAGCATTGCTATCTGTGTAAACGACATTAGTAGCAAGACTGAATTATCTTCTGAATTATTTTATTCCAATTATATTTTGATATAATTCAAGGTCTAGTGATTTTTTTAATGTTTGCAGTCCCTCAGTTTAATACCAGAAAAGCAATCAGTCATTTGCTTCTCAGACACCAAGTGGCTGGAATAGTTTTTCGATCCTTTTGAAAAATATACAATCGGTATTTGCCTTTAAGTATACATTAGATGACTATTGTAAGTGATTTGTAATTGTTTTTAAATTGTTGAACTTACTTTAATATATATTTGCAGTTATATAGTTGTTTAAATATTCAAGTTATAATCAGTTTTTTGGATTAACAACTTGTTCATTCATCTTTCATTTTTTAAAATGGGTAAATAGGAAAAAGACTAAAATGTGCTTTCATTTTGTTACTTTGCTTATTAAAAATCTCCTCTCTAACAACTCCTAATATAAAAAGCTGAAAAGAGACCTAGAAAAATATTCAAAATTATCCATTGGAAGTCCAACACTACTTCTGTGTTGAAAGGCAATATAGGAGCCAGTTCAAGACCTAGGTTTTTAAGTAGTTTGATTTTCTGAGTTTTCAAAAGTTCCTCTAAATACATTGGTACATTGGTTTACCTAAAGGCATGATTTGAAACTAACATAACTCGGTAACGAACTAGGGACATGCATTTTGCTTAAACTAGCTTTATTTTGGTTTAGCTTGATGAGAAAGCCTGTGTGCACAAAGAAAATATGCATTAACGTAGCTGAATTGGTACAGATTTATATACAGATACATGTGATATTAATGGACATTCCCAGCAGCACCAGTGACCATCAGGAATGCAGACTGACAGTCCCATTCCACAGAAGGGTTACAGCTGTGCAATGGTATCTTTGTAAAAAAGGTTTGTGCTATCATATCCTACTCTAAGTGCAGCATGCCTTGTCCTAGCAATATAAAATAATACCCATTTTGCTGATGGGTTTAAAATAAAGTATACAGCAAGTCAGATACTCTTTCAGCACCAAAAGTCACTCAAATGCCCTCCTTCAAATATGAGACATTGCATATATATATATACACACACATTTATGTATGTTCAGAAAGACAGTGGGGAAGTAAGATAAGCGTGGGCAATATCATGTACATGGACTATGACCCACTGTCTAATAACCATGATCAATATTCTGCTTTTAAAGTCACTCAGGGTTAGATAAAATTTCTGGCACACACATGTGTCTGTAGATGTAATATCTCGCATTTTGTTTGCAGCATAATTCTCACACGGATGAGAATATTCTAGCATAGCTAGAATAGGACACAGTGCCTTCTCTTTGTGCTTGTAACAACTATGTTCTATTTTCTCTGCTTATACTATTTTGTACATGTTTCCTTGTATTTAAATACTAGAATAAGGAAAAAGTGATGTGATCACGTGGCCCTGTGTGGTAACACCCTTGAACGCTTCTGTATGTCTTATATGAACCTCCTCAAAATTTCATACAGCTATAACTTCCTTCCACAACGCCTAGGAACCCTGAGTGAGAGGGACACTTCCCTGCACAAGGTACCTGACATGTATAGCAAAAGGCAATCCATCATGAGTTTAAAATCAAAGTAAGAGATGATACACAGGGAAGTGAGGACACAGGGAGGTGGTGTGACTTCACTGCCACCCAGAAAGCCCAGAACAGAAACCTAGCACAGCCTAGAAAAGCCCCATGTCAGGGCTCAGCCACCCAAACTCAGCATATTTCTGCTCACAACAGAATTCAGCAAAAGTGAAACTGGTAGTAAGAGAAACCTTGAACACAAATGTTAAATTCAAGCAAACAAACATTTCCAGTTCCTCAGGTCTGTGTAACTATGCCACCCAAGAGCAACCCTTCCATTGCTGAAACAATTTTTGATCCAAACTGAAATTAAAAAGCAAACTTACTGTGCAATAAAATTGTGAATTATTCCATTTCAGAATTTAAGTGTGTCGAAGCAGCAAGGGATCCCAGATAAGAGACAGCCTGTCTGCACTCCAATAGGGTCAGGTGCCCAGTGGTCCAACCCAGTCACTTACATGCCCGTCTGTGGTCCCCAGGGGAACGCTGGCACCCATGAGCCACCATCTGCCCGGGGAGGTGACCCTCAGCTCCTTGCTCACAGGCAACAGCTCATACAAGTCAGCTGTGCCCTGATTTACCCCATCAGCTGCTGGGCTGTGGATACATAGCCTTTAGCACTAGATCTCTGCAGTGCTGGAACACAGCATAGCATTATGTACACCATAACAGTGAGGTTTAACCTTTTCTGAAAGTTCCTGACCCTCAGAGCTTTTATGTGTACACACTCTACACAATAGCTTCTAACAGAAATCATGCCCATCTAACTACCTAAAATGTCAAAAATGTTACGCCAAAATTTCTGTATTAGCAAACCATGTACGTTAATATATTTTCCAACTATGCACTTCAGCTCTTTATATATCATTCCCAAGAGATAGATACACACTATTTTACTGACATACACTTGGGTCTATCTGAGAAGTAATGACCCCGTGGGCCAAACTCCGCCTGCTTATATCCTCACATTGAACTACTTCTATCGGGCTTTAAATTGCTGACATACTGTTGACCAATAAGAGTGGTGTGAGCACCCTGTTTGGTACAGTAGGTTTCAGGTTATAAGCACGATCTCTTTGCATGCCTATGCATTCACTTATATGTGCAGTTTTTGCAAACTCTATCTTACATGCATAAATGAAATTACTAACAAAACTCGCTTGACCAAGAAAATTAAGCAGAAATCATGTGTGAATGAGTTTGGGCAAATTCTCTCTTTTGTCTCTGAAAAGAGTAGTACACAACACTCACACGCACAGGTAAAACCCAGTTTGCGTGCTAAACTGCTTAGCGGTGCACTAAGAGAAGCTCAAATGAGCCTACTTTGAAAAGCTGGCCTTAAGTGCCTTGGTGTTCCCTCTTGAGGGAGGCACGCTCCAGATTTTCATCACCTGCACCAGCATCTGACCGGCTTCAAGACACATATTCTGGATTTATGAAGTCCTGGTACCTGAGAGACTAGATGTCTTCTCATGTAAGAGGTATCAGAAAAGACACTTGAACTAGCAGTCTAACACAGACAGTATGGTATTTTTTGTGAAGGCTAAACATTTTCTTCCTTATTGATGTGATGAAGCCCAAGCTTATTGACTTTCAGAAGCCTTCCACAGTCTTATTTATTATCCTTGGCATTTGAAAATGGAAGTGGTTTTGTGGGATCAAACATAGGTCATTACTGTCTAATGGCCATTTGTTAGTCTATACAAACTGAATTTGGTAGTTCCAGGTCCGATTCCTAATGTATGTTTGCCATTATTATTTATCATCATCAACACACCTGACAACACTTTTAATGGCTTTCTCAGGAGAGAAGCGAGGGGCTGAGTGGACCAAAGGAGTGAGCTCTCTCTTAATCTCCAAGTGCTGGTTGCTCCAGCGAGGGCCGGAGGCCTCTCAGCCAGGCAACAGGGGAAAACGGGCCTCTGCTCTGTCAAATTTCTAAGAAAAGTAGTTTTAAAATATCTCAACATGTATGGAGAAAGTGGGTAAGGCTGCACACGTGCCCACAGTGGGTAAGTCTGTACATTTACACATAGCATGCTGATCACGACACACACCACTCAAGCTTCATTTTCACAGTTACCTTGACACATATCTATAGCTCTGCAATTATTATTTTTGTAGTATCTCGTGCTTTCCTTCATCTCCGGGAACTATTTACATCTGTTTCTTAACACATTGAGCTTCTCACATGTGGATACTTGATCCTTACACTGATTTCAGACATAACCTTTTGCAGTATTCTAGTGTATACGTGGAGATAATGAAGTCACCCCAAAGGGCATTCACATAAGCGGTAAGCACCTCAGAATTGATCACAATCAGTTACACTACCAATTCAAGGTAACAATTATCCTTCTTCTTTTGTTCCTTTTTCCTTATGTACTTAAGCAGCAGAGTTGGAAGAGAAGCTGTCCCCTTGTGGATAATCATTGATTTTCTACCAATCAGAGCTCAGGATGGGCTCAACCAGACCTATGATATTTTAAAAATTAATTATATTTTAGACAGGTCAAGGTATAGCCTCCAAGTCAGTTGACAGACTGTGTAAAACCCAGACAAAGAACTACACAACAAGCTGCAATGTCCATTACTCTCACTGTTCCTATTATTGACTAATTTTGAGTAAAATCTACAGCTAATAGTCTTTTCACATTTAGTAAGCATACATTCATCTAAATCTTACAAGATCAGATGACACTGGATATGATCATCTGAAGCATCACTTTATTTTAAGCTCATTTTTAAAGCTAACGTATTTTTTGTAAAGAAACAGTTTGGAACAGAGGGACAGATTATGACAGCCCTCTCACACGTGTGTGCATAGGCACTGGGAGAAAGAGCCCCTGCCCGTATAATCCTCCTGAGCTGCAAACACAGTCCTGCCTCCTTCTCTTTGAGGTGGGAGAGCAGGCAGGCACCTCCTTAGACAGTTGGCTGCTCCCAGGAACACGTGCCTTTACTTGCTTCCCAACACAGTGTGGCTATGGAGCAAGCTACTGGCTGAATACACGGAAATAATCCTGACCCTGTCCAAAAGGCTTCTGCCTGGAAGTGGAACTGCATGAATAGCTGTATTTTTATTTTCCTGGTCTGTGGCTATTTGGGTAAAACTGGTATTTTTCTGAATTTACACAGTGATAGGGCTGCTAGGAAAACAAAACCCAGAAAACAGCAATAGCAAAATATTAATATGGGGACAAGAATTCTCAAAATTAAGAATAAAATTTGAGAAAAAGTTACTGCAAATTTTCTTTTAAAATGTTTAATGTGGAAATTTCATTGAAACATTAATATTAAAAAAATCCAACCTTAAAATTTGTTGGGATTTTAAATTTTGTCTGGCCTACATTCTCCTCTCAGATGGAACTCCCTTGAATTGCTCCGTGAATAGGATATACACATTAGAAGAATTTGGCAATGATCTAATTTTTTTGGTTTTAAGGAGCAGGTACAGTATACCTCTCCATAATGAGCAGGTTAATTTGCAGACGCAGCCCCAAAAGCAATGCTTTCAAAATACACTGGGCTTTCTCTCCAGCTCATTACGGAAGATGTTGCAATATTTCCCTGATATTCATAGTATGGCTTGTTTTGAGTGTGTAAACTGCTTTGTTCCAAGTTGGTTGAGAGTCCATACGCACCCTGGGAGATGTGATTTCCTTACAGGAAATACAATATGACTACAGGCCAGAACGGCACGTGAGTTGGTGACTGGGTATATATGCACGTGTGTATAGGTACATACATCTACAAAATTATGTAAGGAGTATAAGTATTTGGGGCACACATATTTCTGGTAGGGTTAACAGCTAAACAACTAAAAAGGAGAAAGGGCTCCTTTCATTGTTATGACTAAAAATTCTCTGTAGCCAACAGCCCTGTTACAGTACTGGCACGTGGGTTAGCCATTTGTTGATTTAATCCTGTATGTTGTCCTAGGAGACTTGTACACAAACAGGAAAAAATTTAGAAATATGTTGTTATCACAGCAAGTGAAATGCTTGGTTAAGAAATGAAGTATTTAGTCAAAAAAAAGGTTATTATGGGTCTGCCATTTATCAGGTTAAAAGTCTAGGCAATGCCTGCATTCTGTTTACACACAAATACATTATTGATTTCTAGCAGTTCATTCATTTGCATTAAAAAATCTGTATCTAAATATGATCTTCAGTTTTATGCCATATGTACTATGAGCTTGACAGACTAGATGGTATTTAAAAGTGTATGTCTTACATAAGGCAAAATGGAAAAATATTGAAGTTCTGCATTGCAGAAAACAGAAGATTTTTAACAATGCATAGGAATATGCATATGGTTAGATTTTACCTGTTCTCAAGGCACTATAGCTACACACTTGAAATGTATCGTCTTTCAACAGCTTTGTAGATTTCGTATCATATCACTTCAGACATTTGTTTGAAGGCAGACAGCAACTCTGTTTAGAAGCAAAGCCATTTAAATCCCATGCAGTCCCAGATTTTTGCATCCAATTCCTATTGCAATGCCTACAAGTTTCCATAGTAGGGAACAAAATAATGCTGTTCTACAGACACACATGTACATAAAACTTTAAGAAAATGTTCTTAACGTAAACAAATGAGGTTAAAGAGAATAGCAATAGAGACACCCTCAAGATTTAATTATTCAAAACAATAGTTTATCATCTGTTCCTACTTCTGAGCTACATATGTGTGTACTCCAGAGCTAACAGTGGGGACGGCAAAACACAGTTGCTACAGTTTGCTTTTGGCTTACAGGAGACCTTTGAAGCTTCTATCCTGGAGACAGCACATGCATAATCAACAGAGAGGCAGCCAGGTTTGGATCTTCTGCACCCACTGCGGAGGTCTCCTGACTAGCTTATTTAACCTTGTCCCTGTCCCTCCTTCTTTTATTAATCTGAAGATTCCCAAGCTTCACGTTCTGAAACTTCTTTTCTTTTTCTGTCCCTAGAGTTAGTTGTTTCAGGTAGGTCAGCCAGTTGAAGGGGAACAGTGCAGACAACACTGGAGCACTCACTGGCTAGAGCAGTAGAATTTATGTTTACAATGTACATACATAAAATCCCTGGCCTCTGACAGCCAAAACCACATGTTAATTTTCTACAAACCAAGTCAAGGCTATGTAGCTAAACTGGGTTTAATACCTAATCCCAGAAAGGAAAAGATGTCATCTTTTACTACACCATTTACTTACATTGTGCTCAGTGAACACGATGAAATTGTCCTCTTTCTCCTGTTGCTGTATATTTAAGTTTTCAAAATATTCTACAAATATGCTACAAGATAACAAAATGAGGGGTGATACAGTTACCCTGCCTCTGGAGTACGCTAACATGGACCCTTGTGACAAGGGCTGTATCAGAGAGAGACAGCAGGTCTCTGTCTCTGGGCAAAATAAATATTGCTGGGAACAGCAATGGACAGGGATTCATTTAAACTGGAATGAAGAAAGTGGAAACAAAGAGGAGCTGAAATAAATGAAAAATGCAAAGTCAGTGGGAAATCCCAGGGTGCACAGCCTCTCTGAAATTAAGCTACTTTTGCAGACATCTGAAAAGTCTTAGGAAAGCAAATGTCCACCAGAACTTGGAACAGCTACCTTTCGGTAGCCCAACGATGCCAACAGCAGCTCATTCAAAAAAACGGCTGAAAAAGTGAAGCCCACTGGCAAAAATCAAGCAGATGTTTACCTGCAATGAAAGGCAAAGCTGTCGTTTTGATATATGAAAGAGAGTGGCTTACAAGAACAGACTGTATTATAGCTGGGATAAAACCTTAACTAACTCGCTCTCACTCGTATCCCTGTATCTGCTAAGCTTGAGCAACTGCAGAGACTTGAGTTGAATGGGAATATACAAATCTGAGTGGCACCTATATATTAGTCAAAAGGGCAGACTGTCTTACTTTACCCTCCTAGGAAGAGAGAGAAATACTTATTACTCAGAGAGAAAGAAGCTGACCCACTGAAGGACCTTCCTATCCATCCCTGCAAGCTTTCTCAAGCAAATCAACAAAACCTTTATGGATACTTTACCAGTATTGATCTAGAGGTCAGCTACCCTAGATAATAATGCTGTCTCTGTACTCTATCCATGCCTAAAACCAGAGACGTACAGGTAAGAATGACTAGTGAGAAAAAGACACAAAAGCTTATTGATGAACTACTGTAAAGCTTGGACATGAAGGAAAATAATAAAACTCTGAATTCATCCCTAACGCTCATTTTAACCTGCTATATGTCTGGCTTCCATAAATACATAGTCAAAGGGTTCTCTGGCCATTCTAAGCCATAAAACAGTCATTAATTTCAAACATACCACCCTGTTCATTTCCATTTAAGTCCCCTCTACTGACATGCCTGATACTCTTTCAAATATTTAAACACTGGGATTTTTAAACATTCATTGAATTTCACTGGAATTTGGGCACTGATGCTCTTTAATCTCCTTTCAAGATTCTAGTCATAGCTCCTTAATGTTTAAACATTTTCTGTAATTTATTAACTCCAGAAATACTTAGATATAACAAAAAAAAGAAAACCAAAGCCAAAACCAACCAACTTTTAAATGAACACACAGGACAGTGTATAAGAGCAAGCACACAAGTTCATACGTAGGACTAGATCATATTATAGACTTTGGAAGGATTTACAGGTCTCAGTTGCTTGTTGTGTTTGGTATAACACACTACATTACGTTTATGTGTACCATTGCCCTCTACAGGATGGAATTTTGGATTTATGCTAGCGTTGCGACTATTTTGCTTTCTAGTAGCAAGCTCACAAAGCAGTACATATTTAATTCCGAAGGTGGAAGTCTGTAATTTTGTCACAGAAGGTTCTAGATTCCCTATCTGATACCATATTCTGTGATATAAAGGAAGCAACCAAGTATACACTGTTGATCAGCTGTACAAAAACATATTCAGAATCATTCCTTCAAAGAACAGATACAATTGTAACTACAAATGCAGAAAGCACCTAGCATCTTTACCCCCCCAATAATGTCTTTCTTTATGTAATCAGGAGTTCGTACAGGACATATCCAATAAGCACTTTTGAATATCTAGACTATTTTGAAAATATGCCCCATTTTCAAAATGTGAATTGTGAAAAGAATTTTGAAAACACAAGTACAAGAAGAAACCTGCAAATACTGATTTGGCATTCTGAGCGTATAGTTCTACCATTTTATTTCACCATTATTTGCATTCACAAACCTGCAACAGCAATTCTGGATACAGAAAAATAAGATAGTTAACTTTTACATGACACTACTTACACAATATGCCCATATTTTCACTTAAAATCTGCCCACTGGGCACACTCAGAATGCTGGAAAAGGTCCATGGTATAAACAAAAGGTGTGTTTGTAAGTTTGTAAACTGACCCTGAATGAGATCTCAGTATAGAAAATGAGAACTTTTGGCACCAATTAGAAAAAAGGCAAAGTTCTCATGGAATTCCGATCTTTACTTTATCTGAAATTCCAGGCTTCACACAGTATTTATCTCTGAAGTTTAAAGTGCACAAAAATGAGTTTTAGCAGAAACACTGAGATCGTCTGAACTTCTATCATTATCTGAACTATCATGTCTCCAGTTTCGTGTAATTTTCAGTTTTCAGATTAAATCAAATGATTTTTATAAAGACAGACCAAGAGACTACTGCTTCAGTTTATTTGTTAAGAAGGTTCCTCTCATTTAGAGATTAAACTTCACTGTGTAAACCTCATACATATAAAAATTGAACAGATACACACAGGCCTTCTAAAACTGAATGAGACATCCCTATCAGGACTTTCACGTGTCAGTGCTATATGGATCTCTTTTATTAATATTCATTTCACTTTCTGTTAATTACAGAAAAGGAGAAATGTCCTTTATGGAGAGAAAAGTTCTTTTAAAAAATACATTTCAGAAAAGCATTGAACAAGACATTAATAACAAACTGAAAGGATAAGCAGAATAGAAGTCTGAAAAATTCTATATTTGTATTATACAGGCATTGTTTTCATTCTTGGCACCTTATTTTTCATGTACATAAAGAGAGCGCAAGCTACAGCAGGGTGAGACAAAGATCAATGCTGAATGTATTACTTGGCATTGGTCAGACTCAGTTTAATAAGAAAAGAATTGATCCATTAAGCTAAACCTAATTCTTGGCCGAAAATGGTTGAAATCTCTTCTTTATACTGCTAGCTTCATAAAGACCTATAATATTCGGAAGAAACAACTCAGAGCTGAGTTTAATAAGATTAAATGTATTGCAAATATACTTAACAAGAATCTATCAAGTTGTTAATGATTACTATTAATATCAAACAATTTTTGTATAGAATTTTTTATTAGAGTAGTTGTAAAATATAGCCATGTGAAATGCAATATAAAAAGGGTTTTAGGTAATTTGTAACAGCTACAATTGCAGAACCAAAACCTTAACCTATAAGATATAGTAATTTATTTTATCAATCCAGTTTCTCATACAAGTGCAATTCAATTTGTAAAGTATTTAAGTGCCAGTCATTAACACTGTATAGCAAAGTGCAGAAGGACAGAATCTACTATATGTGATTGTGTTATTATATGTGAAGAGACTGCAAAATAAATTACTTTTTCTGTCAGCAAGGCTGGAGACCTATTGTTAAAATACAACTTCAGATTTCTATGAACTACTCTACAAAGCACTGTTTCACAGCGAAGATAGCTAAAAGCAGTTATTGGTACTGTAAGGATGCCCTACGCTGTCAAAGGGACATACTGACATTCATTTGCCTCTGTCCCTGCTCCCTCGCAGAGTGTGTCCCCACTGAAGGCCAGAGGTGCTCTGCGTCACCAGCCAGTCACGGTCCCAAAGCCACTGCAAGCTCCCACCCTGCAGATCAGCCTCACCAGGGCGAGGCAGGGAGGAAAATCCCCACCCCTTGTGAGAAACACCAGCGGTCTGTGCTGAAACACGTTGCCTGTGTTGCCTTGGACAGCCAGCATCTACGCTTCTGTTGTTGTGCCCTCTCCTTGGACAAATACAGGACCACAGGTTAAAATTTTGCCCACCAAACAGCTTTTCTAACTGCTTTTAAAGACGTTTTCTAGAAAGGATTGTCTCTTTAAACAATATGTAAAAGCAGGAGAGCAGGAATTACTGCTTCACCTAAGATTTGAACAGAAGGGGACATAACTGGGATCAATTCAGCAGTGGTTACAATCTAGTTACAGTTTTAATTAAGATGACAATGTGACAAAAATACATCCACACAAAAAATCAAAACTCTGAATTCAGCAAAGAGAATTACTGAAACAGTGGGTGAGACTGAATGGAAAACAGCACTGGAGGAAAAGGACAGAGAAGGAAATGGAAAGTACTGAAAGTCAATTATTACATGCCCGAAGGTTATATGCACTGTCTAGCATCAGAACATTGTGTGTTAAAATATATATTGTGGATGAAGAGGAAAATGCCAGGAAATTAATTTAAGAAAAAGGCATATTTAAGGTATAAAAATATAGATAGGGAGGACAACTGGAAACATTATAGCATGAAGTTAAAAGACAATAACATACTGATAAGGAAAGTAAAGGGGGAAAATGAAAAGTTCACATAAGGTGAAGAAATTGTAAATAAAGATTTGTTTTTGTTTTCAAGCATGTAAAGAGCATAAGGTCACTGAGAGAAACAGAAGCACACCTATGACATGGCAAATGGCAGTTTACTAACATGAAGGAGAGACTGCTTAAACATGAACTCTCCATAAAACAAGGTTGGGACTGGTGACAGGACCAGACATAAATTTTCTGGGGGAGGAAGAATAAACACCAAAGAAAATCAGTAACATGCCAGAACAGCTCATCAAGAAATTAGAAAGTCTGAAGGTTGCCATAACTCCAGGAATAGATAGAATTAATTCAGAGCTCAGAAAGATATGTCAGAAGAGATGGAGGAATCATTAGCAGATATATTTAAAACCTGTTTGGAAAGATGAGCTGGACTGAAGAGAGGTTAGCGATAACCACTATCTAGAAAAATACAAACCCCTGACTTCACATTTATGTCGTACTCTTGAAACACTATTATTTCAGGAAACAATATGATAAAGAGTTTTTATAGCTACAAGAGAAATGGCTAGCATGGCTCACTAAAGGGATACCCTACCTAAAAGTGCCCTCAGCACTTTTCAAAGAAGAATTACAAATTATTGATCATAATGGAAGGTACAAGCATATATTCCACACTCTTTAGAAAAGCTTCTGATAGATTAACACATAGAAGATTAATCTACAAGGTCAGGAAGTGTGGGAACAATCAGTAAGATGACAGGGTATGTTTGAAAGAGAAAAACTGTTAGTCAATGAAAAGAAACGGGATAAAATTCAGGATGACTTAAGTACACTCATACAGACTAAAACCTGGCAGAGTAGAAGTGTAGACAAATTAATTCAGTGTAGACAAATTTATGCTAATAAAACCAGCAGCAAATAACAAGCAAAGGGACTCTACTCTTGAAAGGCATAAAGTTCGAGTCTCTCACATTGATATACTCCATTAATTTCAAATTTCTGGTTCTCACAAAAGAAAGAGGTGAGAAGCAAGCCCTTGAAACATTAGAAGAATTAAGAAAGGGAAACAGTTTTTTAAAAACCCAGTGCAGATTGCAAATGATGGCAGGAGAAAGCCTCCTGAATTTTCTCCATCACTATACTGTAAAGCAATATGAGAACATGCTGGTGTACTTGAGGATCTTGGGATTGGCCCGAACCTTACAGAAATCAGTGGTTTTCTTCACTGATGTCAATGCACCTTTAGGTCAGTCTAGTGCTTACTTTAGAAAATTACAGAATTTTCAGTAGAGGAAAAAAATCATACCTCTTAAAATGAAATCAAAACATTAACTGTATGTATGAGTATTACTATTGGGGTGATGTGCTAAACAGAGCTGTCGCACAATTATTTCTCTCTAGCTTTCAACTGTTCATAAGCCACTAAGTGTTCTTTTCCTTTGGTTGTCCTCTAAAACTACCTACTTTGCTTCTTTGGTTAGTCCTCATTAGCAAGTCCCTCAGTATTTCTAGCAATTCTAACATGAGCACTTCCTCCCCAGTGAAATCAGAATATTCTCTATCAACCAGGGCCATTGATTTATTGGCATAACATTTTAGTAATATTATTCATCCCATCCCACTAAGAAACTGATCATTGCCCACTGATATCAGCTGCAGTATTGCCACTGATTTAAGTGGAAATGGAAGTTGGATCTGATTCAATGGCCAAGTTATCAGGGAAGGTTTTTCATTGATCTGTCCACAATGGCACAGAGATCTCCACGAGAAGTTAAAGCTAATATTGAATCTGGAAATAGATTTAAAAAAAAAAAAAAAAAAAAAAAAAAAAGCTTTCTAATACGCATTTCCGAGAATTGTACCTCTCATTATCTTGTTAATTTACTCTGCTTTGGCAGATGCTTCTAAAATTCCTCTCCAGACTTTTAAAATCATGATTACCCTAGATAGCAGCATATCATCTGCAAATTCTGTTCAGCGTTCACCCGATTTTAAAGCAGAGTATTGAATAACACCAGTCCTAATCCAGCACAACTAATGACACCAACTTTTTCACGTTAGCCACAATTCTTGGATAAACTTGAACATTCCAGTAGATTAGAGAATGGATTAGATTTTTCTTTTAAATAATACATGTTCATTTATACAAATCACAAATAATTGCAACAGAACACTCTTTAAACTAGGCACATTTTTTAACTTCCAATTTTTCAGCATAGTAGCTGATTTTAAAATGAAGTTATATTAAATGCTTATCAGCATATTAGTTACAAGCAATGGAATGGCGTAGTGATTGCTACAGAAATGAGAAACTGATAGTTAAAATAGAAACATATCACGAAAAGGGAGAATAATTTCCTAACTTCACCAGCCATAGACAACAGTCCCTTTTATAGAGCAGGTTGGCATGTAACATCTTCAGAAAAGAAAGGGATGAGTGAAAAACACTTATATGTTTAATCTAGATATAGTTGCTGCCAATCGAGAAAATAATCTCTTCAACTAAAAATTAGATTACCTATCTCCAAGCCTTGATATATAAATTCTCTTATACCAATGAGATGATGTGTTTTCTCCTTTACCTCCATTTTGCTCTTTCTACTGTCTACTTTATACACTCCTTCCTAATCAGACACGGCTGCCATTGGCTTCAAGGCGGGATGTCATTCAATGCTATTGGAAGTATTACTTTGAAGAAGAAGAATGAAGTTCATACCTGTTTGGTTGTTAATGCTTAGACAAAGAGATTTGCCATGAATTGCTTTAGTAAAGCAAAAATTATACATGCACAATTAAAAAATACTTAAAAAAAAATGAAGCGTGTGATGTTCAAAAGTACTCAGTTGGCCTAATTCTGTTGTTAAGAGTAGAATTCCCACTGACTTCAACAGATGCAGTTAGGCCAGCACTGAGCACATCTGAAACATCACTCTATACAGAATGAACTCTGATCAAAGAAGGTTTATTTTTTAATGACTTAACAGCTTGTGAAAAGAGCACATTGACAGCTCTCTGTTTCTATACACAGCACATCTCATCACGAACCAGTGCAGCCCAAGCTTATTTATGAAATGACTGTATCTCATACCTATCCTGTAGAAGCAAGGAGACTTTTCTCCTTGTCTATCCAACCAGATAAGAAAGTTACCAAAATTAACAGGAAAAACGGTGATTTTTATGATTAGCACCTTTCAAGCAGACCAATCACATAAGACATGGCATAGCCAGCCGACAGTCAAAGGTTTTAATCAGTACTGAGATGGAATAAAATGAAACTATATCACTAGTTTCTGGAAAAGCTTTTGCATCCAGTACCTAAATCTCAGAATGAGATAGTTTCTTAAAAGCTTAGGGGGGAAAAAACAAACTACAAGGAAAAAAAAAAAAAAAAACCAAACACAGAGACCTCTGATTATAGCATGTGTGATTTCTGTCATGCCTATGATGCTGTTTTAAGGGACTGATTTAGTCCTGGTAGGTGGAAAACAAAAAGGAGTGCCTGAAAACCAGCATTTGTCACGCAACCTAATTCACGGAAGTCCTTTTGTGTTTTCAACTGAAGCTGTTAAACCATCCCAGAAAAAGTTACTGGAAAGTATCATTGTGGCAGAACATATGTGTGCAGTGTATGCAAGGTGTAGGTGGTGGATAGGGGAAACTGTTAGTTAAAAGGACCAAATAACTGAAAGAGGAAAAAGAGAAATTATGGTACAGCTAATAATATGCCTGTTATACGGTGAATGCTCTTGCATTTACTCCATTTGAAATCTGTTACATGTTATTGTCTATTTTGCTTTTTAATTTTCAGCATGGTCTCCTTCACTGGTATTCGTGTTGAACTCAGGAGTTCCTTGTTTCAAATTGTAGTGGAAACCTCATTTTGAACAATTTAGTCAGGCAATGAAGGAAAGCTGGAGGTAGTCAGGCAGCAGAAGTTTCTGCTATACCTTAGCATGCTGTCCTGATTATAGTGCTATTATAGTTTGCTGTTCATAGAAATCAAGGAATTTATGAATCATTAAAAGGTGCAGGTGATAGAGAAGTTATTATAATAGCATTCAGAAATATTACAGGAACTATCACAAAAGCTACAGTGTTAACACTACTGACTGAATATAAATGCAGTTGTGAAATTACGTGATAGCAGAGGATGTAAATATGCCAAATTTTCAACCAGCCTCAAACCAGTCCCTAGTCATTTGCATGTTTTTGTTAAACGGCTGCTTTTGTACCTAACTCTTTTGGGTGTATAGAAAATGTACCAACACCCATTAAAAGTACATTGTGATTGTGTAAAGACCCTGGGCTGGAGCTTGTGAAAACATGGGGTTGTGAATATTAATAGGTCTTATACTGTTATTCATTTTCATATATTTGCTCAGAATCTCCCAATGTATTAAAAATATATTGGGTACCAAACCCACTAGCCCCTAATTATATTAGTGACCAATTACAAGCACTGTTCATTGCTGAGAACAAAACTTCTTATTTTTCAGTCATTCAACAAGGCTTCTATAGAATAACAGCTGAAGCATTTCTCTTTGTGTGTGTAAACATCAAGTATTAAAAAGACAGGATATAAAAATTCGGGAAAACCATTATTTTGGTTATCTGAAAACCAGATTTCTAAAAGTTTGACTTTCTGAATTTCAAACACATCTCCTGAACAACATAAACAACTAGTACTTAACATGTACTGATACCGCCACCACAGGCATCTATTTTTTGTTATTGATATTATTATTTTAGGTGCATAACCATAAAACCATCAAGGCCAAAGCCAGAACTGTTTAACCATTGTGCTTTCAGAAAGTTATTCGGCTGCATTTAAAAAACACACATCATTTGAACAAAAGCAGTAGAAATTGAACAACATTCAAGAGAAAGGATGACATTTATTACATGTAAACAGAATTCGTTGTATCTGAAAATTTACTGACTTTTTTTTCCTGGTCTTTCTTACACATATCAATTGACTGACTAAATTTCTGCAGGACTCAACAGGGCTGAACCACAGCTATTCAGCTTTGCTGCTACGGAGGTTCTTAGCTACGGTCATTTTGCTCACATGACATTCTTCCTGCTCCCCGTATTAGCCCTCACATTAGTCCTCTGCTTGATATTTTTCCAACATCCTTTAAAACAAAGAGTCAAGACTCCATGCAACAGAAAAACAGATGAACCTGTTAACTATAGCCCAATTCCCCTTTATACTCTTTGAACTAGAGAGGCCTGACAGTTCACTGAAGGGGTGCGGCAGGTCAGGTTTGAAGTCCATTAACACAGCTGTGAGGGCTTGCTTGCACAACACCTTTCCACACTGTCTCTCACTCTAGTTAGAGCTACAGCGAAACTCCCTTTGCTTTGATGAATACTGAAATTAATCAAATTCAGTTCTCAGAATACATTTAAGACAGAAGGAAAATAACTATCTTTACCAATCTGAAACATTTTTTCTTGACTAATGCATGGGAAAAAATAGGCAGAATTCCTCAGTTCTATGCTACCTATATTACCTTCCTCCCAGGGGCACCTTGGGAAAGCCCTTTAGTTTCTCTGAGTCCCAGTTTATCCACCTAAAACACAGGCCTTCTGGACCAATTGTGCTTCAGAATGTGGCTTCCTCTTCCAGAGGCCCAGTCATTTCAATATTATATTCACAGATTCTTGAATTTAACAAAGAACGTAAAGGACTGAGAAAAAAAGCATTTTTTTTTCCTCAGGTGGTCATTCCTTTCTTGTAGTATTCCTCAGCTGTGCCTGGCATCACCAACTGCAAACCATTGGCTTATATGGAAAAGATACATTGCTTGCATAAAATCTTAAAGAACAGCAGGCAAACTATAGAAAAGATGGTATGGGAAAGGAGGTGTTCTCCACCTGTGAGGAGTCATTTAGTTGCTGACAAATCCCTAGTAATAGTAAGCTGTAGTTTTACTCTTCATCCTAATAGCCGGGGTAGAGGAATTTATACATAGAGGTTTTCACAATGTTTTGTCTCAGAAATATTTATCATTATAAAAGGCAATAGATGACATTCCATAATACTACCTCTTACTGTAGTTAACACTGCAGGGAAGGAATCTGTCTCTGTCCTCAAGTTCCATTATAATAAAAAAAGCAATAAAAGAAAACTAACAAGTGCATATAAAGTAAATAACTATTTCTGACAAATATGTATTTGTCATCATAGCTGCCAAGTGATGTAATCACTTGCTCTTCTATCACAAATGAGGACCACCACAAACCAGTGGTAGTAACAGTTTATTTCTATATAGCACAACACATTTTAATCTGAAAGCTCTCTGCAGAATATGGGCAAGATGGTGAGGGACCACAGCCAAAATCTGTCCTACATCTACAGCAACCTACAAAAGAAAGTCGGGAACCCGATGCAAAAAATTGCCAAGGTTTGAGACTTCAGTCTGTCTGGGTGACCTGTTCCAGCATTTGATGAGGCCCCTGTGATAAACTCCTCCTAATACCTAATCAGAATTTCCCCTGTTGCAGCTCGTGTCCACTGCCTCCTCCCCTTTCACTGTGCTCCTCTGAGAAACGACTGGCTCTGTCTTCTCCAAAAGACACAGTCTCCCATTTCATACATGTAGACAGCAGTAAAGTCTCACTTTAGCCTCAAATCTAATTTTTCAAGAACATTCCAAAATACCATGTAAGACAATTTATTCTGTGCTAAATTTATCTGTCTCTGAAGGAGAAAGAGTTGTGTCAATCCAACCGGGATTTTAACTTTTCCTAGAAACACTTCTGATAGAATTACTCATTGATAATTGATGAATTTAAATTACTTCTGACAATTAACAAAATTACAAGTGCAAAGTACTGCTTATTGGCAAATACAATGTGCTGGAATCTGCCTGCCTTCTTCATGTAATATTCCCTGTGCTGGCTCCCCAGTGGGATTTTTCACAATAAAATAAGCCGGTTTGTGCCCAAAAAGCTCATGATAATAAAGCTTTCCCTTTATATAGCTTATATTGTGCAACACATCTTGTTTATTTGTGTAAATTTATATTGTGCACTTCTGGATGTATTCAACCTCAGGTCAGAATTATCAGAGAACTGCCACAGTTACATGAACACAAAATCTTTATTTAGCAATAATATGTAACAGAACTTCTGGCAGATAACATGCCTGCCTGGCAAAGATGGGTGCCATACAAATGAAAAAGGCTGGGAGAAGTGAAGACTCTTGACATTCACCTGGTGAAAAGCTGAAGATCCACAAAACCTTCAAAGAACCTGACTAACTCGCAGGTGAGGATGCACAGGTAAAGATGACAACTCCTGGGTGTTAACTCAAGGGTAAAGCTTGAAAGCGTTACAAAACCAGCAACTGCTTATGTGTATATTTTTAAATGGAAAACAGAGTTGAAAAATGACACACAAACTGACCTTGACAGTTTCACAGGGGTAGCGC
This sequence comes from Strix aluco, assembly GCF_031877795.1. Taxonomy (NCBI): domain Eukaryota; kingdom Metazoa; phylum Chordata; class Aves; order Strigiformes; family Strigidae; genus Strix; species Strix aluco. Next base: position 1,700,956 of record NC_133933.1, on the reverse strand, counting down.
TTATATGAAGGGGATCGGTTACTCTCATTGTACTGAGTGCCACAGGCCTGCCCAACAAGAGAGAGATGTCTCCTATTTTTTACTTCTCAAATGCAAGGACTTGTTGCAGAGAATGCAAAAATGAAGATGCTTTTAAATGTAAACCATTTAAATACGATTTCTACATAACCTGAAGTTACTGCTGTCACATTTGGTTCTCGAATCCCTTACATCCCTTGTTTTCATTTGCTGGTTTCAAAGACTAACCAGTCAGGTAATGCTGTTTATCTATTTTACACAGCTAAAAAGCACCATGCAAGAGAGAAGAATTAGGCTCCTGCAATTTAATCATTTCTTCTACCAGCTTTGTGCTTTTAACAAAGGATTGATATTGACTTTCCCTTTGGCCTTTGAAGCTCCAGGTCACTTAACCAAATATCCCAGTAACAACACCTGGGAAGATCCACAGCAAAAAATAGCAGAAGTATATCTTGTTGAGGCTTGTCTTTCCCTGTGCAAGTCAATTTTTGCATATTTTACTTAATAAAATGTCTTCTTTATTTCTGAGTAGATACTTCTTTACCAAATTTTATGCTATACTGTTCATTGCCAAGGAAAGACAAAACCCTCGGCCCTTTACCTGATACTTTCAGTCAAAATATGTGACCAGCCTATATAGTGCAGCTGAACACCTTGACCTCAAACCCTTGTTAAAACATACTTGCATATTTCATTAAATTTAAGGCATGTCTATAAATGGGGCTCCCAGCAGTTCAAATTCTCTTAACTCAAATGTTTTAATGAAACTAACAGTGAGGATCAGAGGTTCCTCTCATACTCTGTTTCGTTACTAAATGCATAAGGTCCGGCTAAGCTAAATGTCAGATTCTGACTTGCTTGATTTAGCCTTGCTATTTAGTAGTAATTATGGACAGAAGTCTCATTTAGGTGTATTGATCCAGTCTTTAACATGAGGAATAAATTCAGCAGCTGAGCTATGGAAAACACTGGATGAATTCTCAATTCATGAATCTCTACAAAGAACAAAGAAGCAGCAACACATTTGCTGTAGCACCGATTCTTACACATAGATGTCTGTAGTTAAAAATGCTAAAAAAGCTTTTCCTCAGGGAGAAGCCACATCACGAACAACAAAAAACCTGTGGGCCACCAATCAGCCATATATGTGGAAAGTTCCAGTCCTGCCTTCATGGAAGACAGTATCCCAATTCGGGAAAGCATTTAATCATATGTTTCGGTCCATCAGAATTCATGAGAGTCCTTAAGTATGTGCTTATTTTTAAAAGATGCTTAAGTGCCATTGATTTCAAGTACATGTTTAAGTGCTGTCCTCAATATAAATGATTTCTGAAACCAGGGTTGGTGGGAGTTTTATCACTGATTTTAGTAAGAGCAGAACAGGAGCTAAAGAATTTTAAGAATCCCAAATGCTTATCCAAATTGAATGTCTACATGACAATAAGGAAAGTATAATGTTGCATATTTACATTTCAGCTACCTAAATAAAGAAATTCTGAACTTAATGAAAAATCCTAAGCTCCTCGTGCTAAAAAAAGACATTTATCACGGAACGGATAAGAACTTCTCTATCTCTGTGTCACCCTAAATTTTTACCTTTACGCACATTTTCTTCTCTTGGAGGTTTGTCTTGTTTTTCAAGACTAACAATACAATTTTCTGGTTAAATATACTTATTTTTTAACTTATAAAAAAATCCATAATATAATTCTATGAGAGTTACCATAATAGACTGTAACAGCTGCTATGGTCTATTGTGTAAATAAGTAATTACCGAATTTACAGACTATCATGTAAATATGTAATTATGGACTTTTTAAAATGTGCATTATTTCCTTGATAGTCTATCGTTTAAATATGTAATTATGGACTTTAAAACATGTATTATTTACTCAGACTGCAACAGCTCCTTGGGACAGAGCTGTTCCGGCCTATTGGGTAAACATGTAATTACGGAAATTTTAAAAATATGTATTATTTATTTGCTAGTGCTGCTGTCGATACATCATGACAGCCATTTTTAAATGGATACCATATAGTCAATATTCTGTCAAGTTTTCATAGGTCACTTAAAGCACCTCTCTGCATGGTTGTGGTGCCACAGAGCGAAGCCTTTCCTTGCTAGGTATCTTACCTCAGGGTCATCAAAAGAAAATCAAGCAGAGGACTCTGCAAATAGTTCCATTAATTGGCCTTTTCCTCAAAGATTCATAAATGCAGTCAAAAGAAAACCCTTCTGTCATTTCTTTCACAATTTTAATAGAGTAGAGTATATTTCACTGTGGTTAGGGGTTGGTATCTGATAGAATATTCCTTGGAGATTTTTCAGCAAAGCAGTGAACTTTGTGTAATGCAATCAGTGGGGGGATTATTTCCTAATGGCCTTTCGGCTCTGAAACCAAGGATCGTGTCTACATTAGCAGATAAGGCCGGGAAACGAGAGATGATCTGTAAAGCAAAACGGTGCTAAGGACCCAATGTCCATATGAGATATTTTCAGAGGGCTTATTACAGGCTAGGTCTGGCCCAGTCCCATGGAAGGAATACTCCCAAGCAGCTGGAGCACACTACATGTGCTCCTAGATAATACCTTCTGGTGTAGTTTAACCCGAGAGGAATCCAGTTTTTGCTCTGGGAGACCACTCCATAATGAGAATCAAAGTGCTGGAAGTGGGCCTGACCCCTTCCAAACATCATTCTTGATCTGAACTAACACACTAAGGTACAAAACATCCACAGAATACATTCAGTCATGCCACCTGTATTCTGATTTCTGTACGTCTTAAGCAGGAGACAGGTTGGAGCAGACAGTTCTGTAATTAATGAAGTGTGGCATTTTTGCAATGTACAAAACTATGAATTCCAGAAATGCTTCTGATGACAAGAGAATATTCTTCAAAGTGCTGGAAAAAAAAAATATTAAGGGGTTTTCACTCATCCAAGATGGAACTTCAAAGATGTTATTATTCTGAAAAAAGGGTAATTACCATTACCATTAAATATTTATGTTTCTAAACTACCCATAGGCCCCAATCAGAGATGAATACTAGGTGCTCTGCAAACATTTATGAATATCCCAACCTCAAAGACTTTACAATTTAAGAAATATTATCAAATATATTATACTTTATAGAATGCTTTTTAGAAGCAAAATGAATGGGTTCTTAGGCCAAAATGTATGCACTGAGTCTATGATCTGCTGTGTTTGCATCTATATATCAATAATTCTAACATTTAGGCATGATTTTCCTAATAGACCATAGCAAAAAGCAGAACCAGAATAACTTATTCTTGTAAATATATAGGACAGTTATATAGTATGGGACTGTCCTACCCTTCACACAATCCTATCCCTACTTCGGAAATAGGAGTGGTATTGTCATTTACCTAAGATTACCTCCTCAACTAGAATAGGAGAGAGAAGAAAGATAAAACTTGTAAAAGAAAAAATATCTTACAGATAAGGTATATTGCCATATTAAGATAAATATGTTATTCATTTCTACTAACGCTACTTCCTCCATAGTCTACAAGCCTCGGGTAATAATAAAGCCCTAAGAATTGAACCTAAATAGAAAACACTACATTGTGGAATGTTTAAACAAGAGTACTGATAAAAACAAAATCATTTCCATCCTAATGCGAGATGGTGGGGCATCGGCTGGAGTGAGACCGAGTCCAGGTGTCAGCTCAACCCTTTGGGATGGGTCTGGACTAACTGGAGAGAGTCACTTGACCTCTGAGGAACAGAGGGAGAAACCGGGATTGCTCAGTCCCAAGAGGAGATGTCAGGGACACAGTAATGTTCTTCAGATACATGAAAAGACAGAGAGGAGTGAAATAGTCCAATCTGGATAGGACAAGGGGTAATGGAAGGATTTTGCAGGAAGACTGCAAAATCTTTGTTGCAGAAGGTTTTTAAGAATGGAGTGAACAAACTTTCACCAATAATGGCACAGCTATCCTGCCTTTGAGAAAGGAAGATGGCCTCTTGAGATCCTTTCCTGTCTTGTTTCTATAGGGCTTTATGCTCCAGAACTAACCACAAGCCCATAACTGCAGACTCAGTTTTCTGCCTAAAAAGTCAATGAAACCCACTGAAATGTTAAAGAACAAAGAACTCAAAAATATGCTAAATAATATGCATCTCTGATACAGCCTAAATAAGGATAACATGCCTATTTCAGGATCATATTTCATTTTAGTTCCCCTGAGCAAGAACGTACAGTAATATTATCTGTGCAAAGATAACCTTAAAGAAAACTTCACACTGCTGAGTCATTAGCTGTGCATAAATAATGCTTTTATTATATGCAGCATTAGTATGGCTGATGATTTGTCTCAGGGCTCTGACTGCACCAACAGGCTCCGCAACCTCTTCTGCCCCTTGCCCAAGGGTCTGGCTGCCCATATTCAAGGCTGGCTCCGACAAGGGGCCAGACTGCACCAGATTGTTCAAAATTGTGAGAGAGAGAAGTGTGAGAAGACACTTTCTTACCTCCCTATATGTATCAGTAGCATACATGTTATTTTCAATTTTTAAAAGGTCACACTTTATTTCTGAAAGGCAGAAAAAACTATTTCATCAAACCTGTCATTCATTTAGCAAGAGAAAAAAAGCTGACAAGAAAATACATAGGAAATAGGAACTACAACCTAAACAAGTGACAAATGTAGGCCCAGTTAAAGTGAGAAATAACACTCCACATCTGGAATCCAGGAGCTTTGAAATCTCCAGCCACGAAGAGGATTTTCATCTCCCTGTGATAAGTTCCACTGATGATTATGAATTTTCTGTAATAATGACCCTGCTCGTCTAAAAGTAGTTGGAAATTCTTGTTCCCTGGGCCATGGTACTTCACCACCTGTAGAAAGCAGGTACGTTCTAGGAACTTGTAGAAAGAGTTGTTATATGCTACTCGCTGCAGGTTGGAACCAAGCAATGGGATTTCCTTCCAGAACCCAAGAATCTGCTATACTCCTTGCTCTTTTGAGCTGTTTATTCTGGAGCTCAGCCTGCATTTGCAAGGTCATGCTGGATACTACTCGTCACACTATGTTGCTTATGCGTGAAATCCTCATTTTGTGCAAAGCTCACAAATATATATTCATGTCATAGTATCTCAATGTCCAGGGATAGTTTGAGCATGCCAAAGTGAGGGTGGCTGCCACACATGCTCTGCATTATTGTGGCAAAATAAGGCAAAGCAGAGAGTTATCAGTTTGAGACTGGAAAGCTTACAGGAAGGTTAACACAGCTTCACTTCTGGAACTAGGTGACTGGTAAAATAAGATCTTGCCTTCTGTGTGTGCAATTAGTTATGTGTAAAGTAGACATGCCAAAATTGGAAGCAGTGTCCATTTTGTAACGGTAATTATTATTGTGAAGCCATTTTCAAGGTGGGATTACGGGCACTAAACCACTGGGACTGACTGTGCTGCCCATGCGTTAAATCCTCATTTTGTGCAGACTTAATGAAAAAGATGTAATATGTCCTGTTTTGTCAGTTGCTCCTACGTAGTGGTATAGGGATGCTTTCTTTGTGCTTAATACATGCAGTGATAATTTTTCCACATGCTCTTTCTGTAAATGCTCCACCACAAAACATTGTGTTAAACTGGAATTAAGGTTGTAAATATGCATTAATAAGTTAGAGTAAATTCTGTACTAATTGATGGCCCGTACAACCTCACTCACGTCAATGGAGAGAAGCTACTGAAGAACATTACGAGCTGGACTCTTACCCCAAAAATCCTACTCTATCTCCACATACAGGGGTACAACAGAGAATCAAATCCAGTGCTGAAGGGTGTAAGAAACACATGCTGGAGTTTCAGGAACGCAAGATTCAACTCACACTTTACAAACATAAAGGACAGGATTGCAAAAGCGCTCGTCAGCAGCCTATATCTGCTCTACCACTGACATTACTGACAGTAGAACTAAGCCAGTGACCAGCACTTTTGGAAATCCTATCCTCTGTGACTCACATTAAACAAAATAATTCAGGTTTCTTTTGTTCCCTCAGCTAACCTCTTGTAAAGTCTTATCAGTCTTTCACCTACAGTTACATCATAGAATGAACACATCACAGTGATCCCAAATTTACTTTATGTTCCGGCCACATAAAATACATCCTACTGGCAAAATCTCTGTTAATTCCTTGAGGAATCAGTCAGTATTATTTTTCCTCTTAGCCTTGACAGATCTGTCCATTCTTGTGGCTGAAATTAAAATATTTATTTTCCTTCAGTTTCATGAGATCATATTTCATTGTTAACATATTAAGAGAGACAACAGTATCGGTGAGTAAGGAAATCAGACAATAATTAACAGAAAATTAAATAACAATAATTAATAAAGATACCTTCCAACTAGTCTCTGAATGGTAATACAGAAATTCACAATGGTGTTGTGAAGCTTGGTTTACCCCTACCCGTAATTTACTTTGAGGTCTTAGCATAAAAGGTGCTTAAAATTGAAAAATATCATTATTAGCATAAAAATGAGGTATGTTCTATTTATTTTGTGTATTAATTTAGCAGAATATATTATTACACAACTTTATATCGTAAGCACAAGGTCACACAGGATATGACTTGTCACACTGTGTTGCCTATGCATGAAATCCTCATTTTGTGCAGAGCTCCAAAATATATATTCATGTCAGAATATCTTACTGTCCAGCAACAGCCTGAGAGTTTCGTTCTATTACATACTGGGGAAACAGATTCAGCGTCATTGGAGAGGTCTCTTCCTCTCTCAATACCTGAATGAACTCTCATTAATCAAAAAACTACAAACACTCACCAAAAGGGAACCAGCCCTATTAATGCTCTCTTCAGTCTGAGACAAAATTAGATCCATTCTGCCAGCATTTTTTTCTCATTTCTGTGTGACTATCCCAGTCAAACAGCCAAAATATGGCATTGATTTTATAAAGTTTGTTACCGGAAAACAGAACCTAACTTCACTAAATACAGTAGATGAAATAAATTGTTCCTAGGGTTGGAATTTCACTGGCACCGCCAGTGTCGTATTAACTGCGGAGATCTCAAGACAACCCTGGAGATAACATGACCTTCTCCAAATTTCCCATCAGCCTGGTAAGAATACATTAAAAGTTCAAGCTTTGCTTACACTGAACATACCAGTGTTTGTAGTTTGGTAAGCCCGAGTTCCTACCTAACTCTGTTAACTGCCTACTCATCAACTCCTCATTGTTTTGCCCAGCTTTCAATGTTTTTCTCCTCTAAATACATCCATACTGAAGAGCTGCAAACGACAAAATTCTTTGAATATTAAGTCTCAGGGAAGCGGTTTTTTTTACCAGACAGAAAATTGAGATTATTGTATAAGCAGTTTCAAGTGGGACAGCTTGCTCAACAAAATCCTTAAATCTGAGGAAATGCCAGTTTGCATTAAGAAAAGAAATATTACCTTGGTCTTCAATAACACAGCAGAAAGCAGTAGCAGTTTAGAGATCAGAGCAGATAACCAGTGTAGCCTCCAGACCAGAACAGCAGGTTTGACATGATACTCAAGTAAATAGCCAGAACAGAACAGCAATTAACGGTTAACAGGCCACTTAAATTAAGAGCTTTCCTTGAGAAAACAGCCTCAGACCTTCAGAGACTCTAGGAACTGACAGTTCAAGCAGGAAGTAAAGTGGCAAAAAATCGAAGTGTATGGGGAATTTCCTCAACAGGCCTTTTATCCACAGAATGTACAAACCCAGAAATGCCTGGCCTGAGTGTAGGTGTAGGGGAATGCAGCTGCAGAGAGGAGGGAATAAAGAGAGGAAAGGAAACGAGATTTTCAGCAATGACCTTCTGAGCAGCTTCTTTGCTGATGTCTTCAGAGCCAAAATTTTGCATGGTTTAACACTTAGCGCTAACCTGGGCCTTGTATCTTTGCCATGCAACTTGCTGCCATGCCACCAGGTAATGCAAGACATCTGCCAAGGGTTTGTAGCCAGACAGGGCTCTCATGCAACAGCTATTGCTTGCGGGCCACACTGACACTCCCCTAGTGCACCGTGTGCTCCCACGGACCCAGCAGAGAGACAATCACTCTGGAGAAGCAAACCCGCAGGCCTTGTACAGGCACAGCCAGCGATATACCTCTCCACCTTTCTGTTTCCCTCATTGTTTCAGTGCACCACCACCACGTTGATACGAACATGGGCTTCTCAACATCACAACAATAAACAATTCCAAAACCCGCTGCCTTGGGAAGGGGCATGAAAACGTCTCAAACTCCCAGAGTCCCAACACCCTTTTTGTTTACAGTGCCTCGAAACTCTACAATATCAAGCATTTTTCTTTCATTCATGAGTTGGACCTCCACAAACCTTTTAAGTCAAGCGGTTCAAATAGAAATAAAGAAAGATGTATCTTTTCTACCTCTCTCAATCTCATATAGCTCAATGCACTCTGAATTTGGGACACGGGGGAACACAACCCCAGAAACATACATAGGTTCAGCACTGTGCCAGAAAAAGCGTGGAACCAGCCAACGGCCTTCCCCAGCCCCTATGTCCTACCACCACAGTAGTCATGTTGCCCGTCCTTCTCTACTGACAAAACAGCCTGCAAAACGCTGGGAGCGATACACACACGTTGCAGCCTCCCCTGCACTCTGATACGGGGATAAGTGCGGTGCGGCAGGACACACAGCCCACGTGTTGGTACCAGAGAACCAGGGGAAGGCCACAGCCTGTTAGCCAGATCCACGAGGGCAGAGGTGCCAAATTAGTTTTACAGCTTTCCAGCACTGAGATGTGTCTGGGGCCAGGGGACTTTTTGATGGACACATGGGAGCAACACTTGCAGTCTGCTTGAAAGGGTCATTTCCACATTTCACAGCAGTGGCCTGGGGGGGGGGGGGGGGGCAGTGTCAGATCAGCAGTCTGGGGGCTGCTTGTTGGCAGGGGGAGGGCCCCAGGCGCCATTCTGGCTGTTTCATAGGGCCCACTGGGGGGTGGGGGTCACAGTTCCGAGGAACACCACGAGCAGCTAAACCCCCTACTTGGTTGAGGGAGGTTGGGGGCAAGAGGCTTTGGGGGGGGGAAGTGTTTAGGAGTGAGGGTGTTTTGGTGCAAGGAAGACCGGGGGTGATGCTGTCTGGGGGTGAAGCTCTTGGGAAGCAAGGGCACTGGGGAGCGAGGGAGACTGGAACAAGAGCACTGGGGGCAAGGATATCTGGGAGAAAGGGCTTTTGGAAGCAAGGACCCTTGCGGGTGTTTGAGGCTGAGGGTACTTGGGGGCAAAAGCCTTTGGGGGAGAGGGCATTTGGGGACAAGGGCATTCGGCCGCTCGAGCGTCTGGGTGCGAGGCTGTTTTGGGGAGAGGGTCTCAGTGCTGTTGCCAGCTCCCGACCGCCTCCTCTGGTCCCCACGCTCGCTCTGCGAGGCGGCTCTCGGACACGGGGAGCAGGAGCCGCATCCAGTCCCCTCTCCTTCCCACCCCCCCACCCCCCAGACGCCCATTTCGGGGCCTCCCGCTCCCCAGGCGCGGCGCCTCGCGAACGGGGGGCAGGGGCAGCGGCAAAGCCCCCCCCCTCCCGCCGCCGCCCCCCCCCCCCCCACGGCCGGGCCGGGCAGCTGCCTGCGCCCGGCGGGGCACCGCGGCAGCGGGCGGGCGGGGGGCGCGGCGGGGCCGGCCGCGGGGGCGGAGCCGCCAGTCAGCGCCGGGCGCCGTGACCCCAGGGCGGGGAGGCGGCACCGCGGCCGCGGGGACGGAGCGAGGCTGCCCCTGCCCGGCGCAGCGAGGGGGGCGCGGCGAGCCCGGGGGCAGCGCGGTGGCGTGCACAGCCCGTGTGGCCCGTGTCCCGTCCCCGTCCGTCCCCCCCTCCCCTTCCGCGACACACGCAGACACAGACACACACACACGGCACCGGGCGGGGGGAGCCGGCTCGGCCCCCGCCCCGCCGCCCGCCCGGGGAGGGCTGGGGCGCGGGTCCGGCCGCCGCAAGCTCCGCACTTACCCGGGCCGCGGCGAGGTGTCGGCGGGCGGGCTCCGGCAAGCCGCTACGGCGGGGGGCCGGGGGGGGGGCCGCTTGGGTTTGGGGGGGGTTCCGTAATCCAACGGTCTTTGGGCTGCCAAATGTAAACACTCCGCCATGATTTCTTTGTTTAGATAATTGAACCTGCCTCCCTCTCCGTCGCCGACTCTCGCTCGCTTTTATTTATTTATTTCCCCCCTCCCGTCATCATCATCATCATCATCATTATGGCTTGTGTGGGGTGTTTGGTTTTTTTGGTGGTTTTTTTTGGTTTTTTTTTTTTTTGTGAAGGGTTGTTATTTAGTAGCTGCATTTAACAACTGGTTTTACAAATATTTATATATATATACTTATGGATAAATACATACATGGGGGGGGGGGGGGGGGGAGCGATGGGAGGCATTAAGGAGAGGAAGTTGTTCCCGCCGGTGTAGGGTTTTTTCCTCGTTGCCGCAGCCGGGGCTGCCGGGGCCCGGGCCGGCGGGTGCCCGGGGTGGAGGCGGGGGTAGGCGCGCCCCGCCGCAGCACCCCGCTCGCCTGGAAAAGGCATCGCCCGCTCCGGCGGGAAGGTGGCAGCGCGCTGCGCTGGGGGGGCCGGGGCCGTGGACGGGGACGGATGGAAACTTCCAGATTTAAGTTGCTCCACTGCATTTCCTGAAAATTCAAACTCGACACGAAATCAAGCTTGTTATTGTTAGCTATTACTATTATGCGGGAATTCCGCATCAGATAATACAGTCACAATTTTGTTAGAGGAGATTTACAGGAGGTGTTAGCACCACTAAAAAACGTTTCATTTGCATTCCTCCCTTGGAAGCCAGTTTCTCCGTTTGAAAATACTAGAATATTCCCCGTGTCAGTACAACCTGCAAAAGATTTCCCTGCACTTCATCAGTGTCCATAAATCCCTTTTCGTAGACCTGATCCCATCAGATCACAACTTCCCGGGACTCTGGGAGGGTGCAGGAGGCTGAGTTGTGGACAAGGCCGAGCACGTTGGCCACCCTGGTGCCCCACACCTCCCATGGGGCATTCAAGCAGTTTGAGGCACCACGTCACTTGGGAATTGTGTCGCAGACTTGAAATTCTCCCTGGCTTGTATTTTGTTACTTTATGTATTAAGGAAGAGCACTGCCTCCCTCTCTCTCCTGACTACTTACTTAACCATCAGTCATTTCTAGGGGGTCTTCAAAAGCTACAAAACATACAGCATTTCAAGAGTTACCTTTGCTGATGATGTGTAGAAGGAGCAATACCACAAAGAGAATTTTAAAAATTATTATATAGAAAAATAAGGTGATTTGCTTATGCTGTTATACAGGGAAGAAGAAATGGTTAGTGACAATGTGCCAGTCGTCAAAAAGGTTCCCACTACCTTTTCCCCTGAGACTGTTAGTAGGATAATGATCGCTATTCCTATAGCCAACCGCCTCTGCTTTGAAAATTAACTGGCGACTTGTGCATTATTGTACCTTAACTATTGTGTCTGCCTTTGGCAGAGGTCCTCGTTCTGCAAAGGGATCACCAGTTTGGACCCCCAAACCTCCGCTAAATCCCACTAATCCCTTGTAAAGCCATTGTTAGTTCTTGGGATAAGGATCCCTCTTTATGTACAGTGAGCAGAGAGAAAAAGAACGAAAAAGGAGTATATGTATACGTCACACTGGCACAGACTCATTCATAGGAATACAGGGTTGCGTGACAAGTTACCATTTCAGAACTGCACAGTTATTTGTAAACTATTTTACAACTAGGAAGTTGATTTGGTTGTGGCTGTTAGTGGGAGCAGACAAATTGCCACACAGGCCTTGGAGTTGCTGTGAACAGCTTGGCAACTCTCCTCCTACCACCCCTCAGAGTTTGACATCACTCCCGTATTTCATTTAACAAAACCAACACCATCACTTAGTTTTGAACGGTGACCCCAGCCCTGCTGTCCCACTTCTTGTTCTTTTAAACAGGAGTTTGAGAGTATTTTCTAGTTTCTGCTTTCTCCTCTTCCCTCTTAAAGGTTGTGCTATTTGCTTATGATTCTATTTTTATTTCTCTGCCAGGATTTCATTGCAATCTCCCCTTTGTGGAATTTATACTTGTGGCCATTGAAATTCATTTCAGGCTAGAACTTGGCATAAAAGTTCGCAGCTTCTCAGCCAGATTTGAATTACTATATTTAATCTATACTCAGCTCTTAGGCTTTTTTTTTTTCTTTTTTTTTTTTTAAATGAGAGTGAAGATAGAAATAATTTTGTTGTAGTTCCAAATGGTGGCATCATTCTGTACTGATTTCAGATCTTGTCTTTATTCCACTAGCTTTTCAAAGGGACATGTCAGAGCATTTGAGACATGACTTTAGAAAGATGCTGCTTTACAATCATTTAAAAATGAATTATTTCAGCATAAAACTTTGTGAAAATTAGGCATTGTGGATGCACAAGGGTATTTTTATTGCATTCTTAGGTATGGCTCACTGAACAGTGAAACCAATTTTCATGTGATCTTAAAGAGGGCAGAAGTGTTTGTTATGCTTTGAAAAATAAGTTTTGCACAGATTTGTTTATTTTGTGTTACCAATTTGTGTGAATATTCAGGCAGTGCTGTGTTGGCCTCCGCAGCTACAAAGAAGAAAGAATGACAAGCAGATTTTTATTAAACTAGATTACATTGGATAGCTCAAATTTCCTTTCTCTATTCATCAATTTAAAAAACAAATGCAGTACTTCATCTAACATGAATTCCATTGTATAATTCCAGCTGAGTAATTGCTCGAGAAATGTTTCTACCAAGTCAAACTTTTATTTGCTTCAGGATTTTTATTATTCAACTTTTTTACTACAGTGGCCAGCACAGTAGAACATGGCAGAGCTACTGGTAATATTAAACAATTGTAACTAAGGTAATATTTTTTATCGCAGCGTATGCACATATGCACATGTGATAAAGCGGATCCTACAATAGATCCGATAGTCTTTCAATAACTGCTGGTTAGAGACCAGAGCAGTGTCACCAGTCAGACTGGCTATTATTTTCCAGCCTCTTGCTTCTCAGACAGTAATCACAGCTGTGGAAAGTTACGGAAAATCATACCAGACCAGCATGATAGTATTTCCTCTCACTTTACACAGAGCTGTTAATAATTTCTTTTATAATTAGGCATTGTATCGCACTACCATGTAATGAGCACAAGCATAGAGGACCCCGTAGTACTCTTGAAAAATGGAATAAATGGCAGTCCCTGTCTCGAGAGCAAGGAATCCAAAATGCAGCAGATTCATGACTGAGTAAATACTGAGTGCCCCTCTTCCCTGTCTAGTCAGCAGTATGCTTACTGCCTGCTTTAGGAAAGGCTGGTCCGTCTTAAGGAGGGGACTACTCACTGGCCTGGATGGGCTTGTGCATAAGGATTGTAGGAGAAAGTGTGCAAAGACGTGTAATAATAAGATCATACTTGAGTATCTTTATGATCTAGTGTATGTAGTATCTCGTTCTGGAAATGGGCACAGCAAAAGGCTATTTTGCAGAAAAACTTTGAAAGAACGTTGCAGGTTTTTAAAACTGTAGAAAGAGGCTCAAATGGAATACGCACATTTTCCTCCATTCTTCTCATTTGAAGGTTAAGTATTTATGCTAACGTAACTAGTTCCTTTGCAAAGCTGTTTTCTATATTAGTTTACCTTCTCTGAGACGGCATTTGAAATGTGTGTGTAGACAAGCACAGTGATGGGTAGACTGGGAGTATTTTAATCACTGCAGTATGACAATGTATCCCCTAGTCATAAAATGGTTGCAATGTGAGAGCTGTGTAATAAGCCGCACTGTTGTACAAGGGAGTAGAGAAAAGATCTTAAAAACCAGCAGTAAAGTCTGTTGCCTAAAAAGATAGCATCCAGATCCTAAAATAAGGTCGAGATTAAATCTGTCAGTCTAAGAGCATGCATCCACTGGACCAAAAAGAAAAGACCCAGGTGCTGAGTTTCTTTTCTGCGAGCAGATCTTTCCGCTGTAAATGTGGGTAAAAGCAATTATGGAAGAAAATACAAAAAATAAAGTTTTCTTTGAGTGCTTTGCACTGAGTTAACAAATTGCTATTGCACAATGGTAACACTGCATTAATTATGTCACTATTTTTCCTTCGTGATAGATTATTGTTAGTAATTTATCACTGTAACATATTAATGGTGGTATTAGTTTTTAAACAGAACAATCATATTAGTAGCATACTTGTCATATCAGTGAAAATTAACAAAATGATGAAAAATTGCTACCAAGGCTTTGGGGCTCTAACGCTGCAAGGAAATCACTTTTCCCCAATCCAGCAGTTTTTCAATGAGCATATATTTTCTTGTAAAGAGACTGTTTTACAGTGTTCCCTGTCCATAACCCAGGAGCCATTTCAAAATATTTATGCCATCCTTTTAATGCCAAATGTGTGTATTCTTTTATGATTCTAATACTGTATGTTCTGCCTTTTAAAAGCCCTGGCATGAGCCTGTTTGAGGCCATTAACTCCCTTTTTGTTGGGGATTGTGAGTCTGTACTGTCCAGCATATTTCTAGAGTACAATTCAACTGCCCTTCCAAAGGATTAAGCTCTATCTCCTACAGAGGCACTCATTTGTGAACTTGTCTTACATGCCCCCAACCAGTCACTTGCAGGATGATTTTGTCTGGGGTTTTTTGTTTGGAAAGCAGGTAGCTTCAGGCCCCTGTGAGCGTGCTCCTCCCCACTTCTTCATCCTGTCCTTTTATATTTCCAGCATCCTTTTCTCTGGCATGGTATCCCTCACTAATATTAGAAAGATGAGGTATGGATTTCCCTAAGATCTCTAACAGTAACAACCTGAATGAGGTAACAGGGTTATGGAGTGGGATTTCCTGCTCCCTCCCTCATGAACATCTGGTGCCTCAGAATCAAGAAAAGATAAAACATTGCCCAGACCATGAGAATCCTGTTGGAACTGGCGTCACTGGTTTTGCTGGCTGCTTTGTGAAACCAGGAGGCAAATCTCCAACCTCTCATCTGTTTAAAAGCCAGCGAAACACAACATTTTTACCATTTAGCCAACTACTTTGGGTTGGCCGTTTTATAATTTACAGAGCAATTTCTTTGGCTTAAATCTGCTAATTTAATGGAAGACGGGAATAGCTTTCATTTGATTAACAACAAAATGTCACACTGGAAAAATAAGTATTTACTGCCGAGCAATAGGCCACAATGAAATCAAGGGTCAGATTGGACATACATAGCTTTTATTCAATAATTGGTTGAACCCAGTCAGTCAAATGCAAATGAAATGGGAAATTTATTGAGTTTTCAGAATGACCAAAAATTAGCCTTTAGATTCAAGGCTTGTCTCTGTGCAAGACTGCTTCATTTGAACATGTGATTCACCAGTGAAAGTATTTGGAGGGTTTAGAAGCACAATCAGAAGCAGAATTCCCAATATCTGTTGAACAATCCTCAGTCTGTTAATGACTTTAGCTAAAACATCTCTAGACAAAATCACTGCTACCGTAAGCTGGAACCATCCTAGGGGAGTCAGAGAGCTGAACGAGACTGCACCAACCACAAATGTGACCCACACATACCATAGGGTTAATAACAATGACCTGCTTGCAAAGATTAATTAATGCTTATAAAAAGCTTTTATTCTCTAAACTGCTATTGTATTGGTGGGGCCACAGCATCTCTGTGAGCAAAAGCATGGGCAGCTGTGACACCTAGGCTGTGCTTTGCTGAAAAAAGTTCCTCGGGAAACATCCATAGTGACGTTGGGACCAGTTTTATAATGACCCCAAAGTCCATATGCACTGACTGTCTGCCCTGAAAGCCTCTCAGCTTCTCCCTTGGCAACGAGTCTGTCTAGGACTGGAAGTACTGCTTGAGCTCCCAGATCTCAGCTGGGGCTGGCCCCTCTCCCCACCTTTCCCATTCATGTGTGTAGAACTCACCTAGGCATGGCACCACCGCGCACGGGGCCGCAGTGTCAGCCAGCGCCAGGCCCAGGACCCCCTGCTCTGGAGTTCCCGTCTTTGGTACTCAGCTGCTCCTCTGTATTTTTCTTAACAGGAAACAAGCCAAGGGGAGAAGCAAGTGGCTTAGATGACCTCCCTCTGGTACATAAGCAACAACAGAGAAGTAAAGTTGGTATTGTACTGTCCCCTTTTCTGAAATTTAATTTTCTGAGTAATTCTAAGTTCTTAAGGTGTTGTGCAAAACACGGCTGCAAGCAGCTGTAGCCCTTCAAAATGAAAATCTCCCCAGCAATGTTTATAAAGTTGTGCTGGTATTGTGGCACTGATTTTAATACAAAACATTAGATTGACATCCAATCTACACATAACATGCATTTGACTGACATGGGCATTTATTATACATTGATGTGACATACGCCGAGCATAACAACAGCTCTGACTGACAACACAGCAAAAAAGGACTTGTGTTATCCACGTTTGATTCAGAATGTTTCCATCCTTCCCTATTTAGTGGTAATAATTGTGCTACTCATATGAGAAGATATTTTTGGAGTAATACAGCACTGCAAATTGGCCCAAGTGGCACTTCAGTCCACAGCAGAAAGAGCAAGAGGTCTTTTTAGTCTCTAAGCATTTAGAAAAGATAACATAACTAGGGCTCCAGTGAATTGGAGTTGTCAAAATTCACACCTAGGAGAAAGGGGGTGTTGGGCCTGTTGCCAGGAAACAGCATCTGGTATCACATTTCTAAAAGGATGCATGCATATGAATGCAAGTGGGAGCTGCAGCATGATAAATCTATCACAGAAATTGCACCTCCTCATGTCTGCGTTGTGGCACCCGCCCATACAAACTTCCTTGCCCTGATTCCTGAACAATACTTTACTCAACAGCCAGAGACATGTAGGCAGGCATTTGCAGGACCAGTTAGAGGTTCGTCTTCACAGTGGGGCCAGTGCCACAGATCATGTCCAGGGCCAGAAAGCAAGCTGGATGACTCTTCATAATATTAACTGCTTGCACAGTATTTAACTTGCTTTCTGGCTCAGTTCTGAGGCCGCACTTGGACACAGTTTGAGGGATAGTACGTGGAAGGAGCCACTCCCACGAGGTTGTGTGGACAGGACTGCACTAAAGCTTGCCTCCCACCATTCTTCAGAGTCCTCCAGCAGTGTCCCAGCAGCCTGTGAACCTCTAATATTTTCTATGCCCTGATGCCATACTCCACGGTACGGCAACAAACTCTCACAGTGTTTCAGTTACTGTGAACGAAGACACACCCACACAAGAATAATTCTGTTGTATGGACATGGGCACATCACACAGAGCTCAGAGGAGACCCTGGGTCAAGTGCAATGCGCTGTGGTCACGGCCAGCTCATCCGCCTTGCCCTTCAGGGCAGAAGACCTATCTGTCCCTGTTTTATTCAGCAAGGATAGGTGTTGACCGAGAAGATGGAAGAGAATACAAGGCAGTAATACTGGAAGTATTACCCGTGATCTGGGGCATTGAAATAGGTTGGTAGTGGAGATTAGAAATATTCACTCTAACTTTTCCAAGACTGCTGGGTTTCTTTGTAGGACAGAAATCTCCAGAACATATTCTGGTAGAGCCAGGCAAAATCTTTACTGGAAATTCCCGTCCTTGGGCAGGCTCCCCGCTCCTAGTGATGGTGTGAGCAGACGACCAAGGACTGTGGTGTCCTGACAAAATTCTCAGGACTCTTTTATGATGTGATGCTGTAATTGTAATAATCAATACTGAATGGACAGTATATTACTGAGTTTTCATAAGTATACAGACACACAAATAACTTGGTAGTTCACCAAATTATGAAACACACTTCTTCAAGAAGTAAAAACTAAATAAATAACAGGATATTATTCTGGACACCCATTCTACCAACGACATTAGCACAGTTTTCACAGACTCTGTACACATCCAGTGCAGGACCAACTTCTGAGCTCTTTTTTAGACAGAATTTCTGTTCACTCTCAGTATGGGCCGTAATGCAGAAAATGAAGACTTGTTCTTTATTATTTTTTTTTATTAATTCCCAGCAATTTCTTTCTTTGTTTTAAAGTTTAAGTGATTTTCCCAACCAGATTATACTTCTTAGGTTTGTAAATTTGTTAAACTACCTGACATAGTTTAAATTGAGGCAGAAAAGGAGATTTAGGAACTGACAATTTTAATTTTCTGAAAAAAGAAATAATTTCTTTTTTTAAACACAGTTTCTCCCCACTTCCCCACTTAAAAGAATAGCTGTTGTATGGGAAAAGCAGGTCCTGAAAATTTAATTGTCCAGGTAGGTGTTAGTCCAGGGTAAAAGAGAAGAAAAGCTGGTTGAGGGAGATATACAATAAGTTAACGTCCCCACAAATTATTTCTTGACTTGTATTTAAAAGGCCTTTTAGTTCAGATGGCCTTTGGCACTGTAACTGTGCCGTGGATATGCAACTAATTCATTTTATAGAATGCCATTCCTGTGTCTCTACATGACTGTTGTATTCATTTTTAAGTAAGGCCTTAGCATACCATTTTGGTTTATTTATAGTTGTATTACTAATTTTAATTACATTAAGCTTGTGTATTTGTAATCTTTTAAACTCTGTTTTCTAGTAAAGCACCTGGGTACTTTTGGGCATCAGGTTGTACACAGGCACATTTTCTGAACAGAGAATTCATCATATATTTTGACTATTTATATCACATCTGAAGTTTATCAGAATATTAGGCTTTTTTATGGTCTTATTTATGATAGTGTTAACAGGGCTAGTCTTTCAAACTAAAGGATGTTTGAGTGGAGAATCATTGCTTCATGTCAGAATCTGTCAGTCGTTGAATAGGACACTATTGCATTCCAAGCTGGAAGGCACTGCTTTCAATAGGGTCATCACTGCTAATATATAAATTTCATGATAGTAATTACCAGACCAATGCTGGTGTCCTCTAGTCTTCTGCAAGTACAATCAATCTCTGCCTTATAAATAGCAGTAGTGTTGCTGTTGAAAGCAACAGAAAACTATGCCATAATGTAACAATTTCTTGAATATGGTAAACTGAATACCATTTCTGTCACTTACATGACTGTTACAGAACAGATGAGCAAGCAAACAATAATTTGGGGCAACAAAATCTAACTATAACGATGACAAATTTCTGCAGAGAAAGGCAAAATAACTTATGTAAATATTTTTGAAAAGATAAGTTTTAGCTGAAAGTAAAAAGACAGCAAATACATTTTTATGATAAGATTTCAGTTCTTCCCTGCAGCAGTCTGCTAATCTCTTGGCCAAGAAAATCTAGTCTAGTATAAATCTAATGCATTCAAAGGGGTTACAGACTCTAATCAATTTTGCTTTCATTTTATACTGTTCTCAAGCTAACTTTGCTATAAAGAATAGGTAATATACATTCAAAGCATCCCTTCGGATGTGTTTCTGAGGGCTTATTCTGTTCCACTGAAGGCAGTTCAGAGCTTTTCAACTGATTTCTGGACATACAAGTTTAAACTGGATCATACAGAAGACTGCTAAATACTTTTTTTTCACTTTTAAACTACAGAAGCGAAGTAATTTATTTGGTTGGTACTGCTGTTCAACTGGTTTAGGATTCAGTCCTGTAAGGACTGATTTCTTTGAATGTTATTTTCTGTGTTGCTCATTACTTTCTAGGCTCAACTGTCTTACGAGAAGATTCCTAACACTGATTTGAGAATGCACTTAATATAAAAACCTGAAAGGAAATTTTATCATAGAATTCACCTGTTCACTGCAACGCATGGAGCTGTTGTCACAGGCCAGTTAATTGTAACTGTTAAATATCCTCTCTTTATTCTGCATATTTACCCACAAGAAACTTCTGCAGATAGAGATATCAAAGATCTCATATCAGCTGAAGAGATTTGTTTTCAATTTTAAATATGCACTGCAAAATAATAGGTGTATGGCAATTATAAGAAATGTCCAAGGTTTAGTTTACATACTACATTTAATAAAATATTTGGAAGCAATTAGTAATTGATATTTTTTAATATACTGCTTTCTTGCTAACTGTCAGCAATGATCCCTATCACTTACACTACTAAAAAGCAGGTCAACTGATTTTTAGTGCATGAAAACTGCAATTTAGAACTGGGAATATATCAAGAAGTTATATGTTGTTATGGTGAGCAAATACATTTCCTTGTAGGCCAGTTAAATGTAAAGAATAGTGGAGTGTACTTTACGTATCTTATTCCACATAGATGTTTTTATGGCCTGCTGTGATTTTTTTAAAAATTATACCTACAATAATATTATTTATCAAGATCCTTTTAATTAATTAGAATAATTCAAATTAATGATGAACATTTTTTCTTTCAACCAGCCCTTATTTTGCCTTATATGTCTGTTGCTTTAAATTTTTGGAGATTCAAGTTCTGTATGGACAAGCTATATTTCCAGGTCTTCCCCCTGCTTTGTGTTATTTGGGCTGGTTTTGTCCAGCACAGTTAAGGATAGAGAAGCAATATGTTCTCAGTCCATTATTTTGGCAACCGCACAGAAGGCCACCATTTGAGAGCTGGTCTGTGCCAGGGTCAGTGCAGTTCAGGTGTGCTGCAGAGATGGTGTATTCCCATAGAATGGAGAGATAAGATTTATGATGACCCATTCCATGGCCTGGTGAAAGTAATAGAAAGCTCCTACTCCATACCTGCACTCTGTAGGCTGACATATGCAGTGGGAGTAGTGCCATCCTTAAAAGAGACTACTGTTTACCTGCTCTTCACCTAAAGCATTTCCAGCATCTCGATGGTTCAGGGAAATGGGGCAAAAGGTGTTTCTTGGAGAAGGTAAAAAAAATAGCTTCCAGAGGCTACGGAAGTGCTTCAAATTCCAGATGGAATTAGATGATAGGAAGCAACAATATCCCAAAGTAGATAAAGCGGTGCACTAAATCCCACTGTCTCCCTCAGCTCTCATATCAGCACAACTAAAAGTATATAGACATGTTAAGATTTTATATCAATGTAGTGCTTATGAAAATGAGAGATTAACAACAGCGCGACATGGTGACCCCTCAAATCAACATCATGTTTGAAGAGGTGTTCTTGTGCCATGTGTGGCTTCTCTAAAGATGTTAATAAGCTGGAGATGCGTGAAAACGCTGCAAAACAGAAAAACCTGATGGCGAGTGGATTGCAAGAGGCCACAAATAAATGCAAGCTTTACTATGGCAATTACCTTGATTTCCTCTGGAAAAACAGTACGTGTGCAAAAAAATCAGCTCTCTAAAAGAACTCTCTTACACATGTCAAAGAAAACTACCTTTCAGACAGTGTTTTGGGTGCTCCGCTTGAACTGTCAGGGCAAGTTTGTAATTGAGAACTTAAGCCTCTGGTTTACTTGTATAAACTTCTTTTTGTTTTCAATTTGGCCAATTCTTAACATAAGTTCAGGTCACTCTGAAAAACTGAAAGTACTCTTACTTCTTCAGACTGATTAACACTGAAAAAAGGTACATATAAAGACCAATTTTTTGAGTGTCTGTTGCACAAGAGAATTTTAAGATCTCAAGACCTAGAATCTTTTTGCTGCTAACCTGCAGGTTGTGGCTGCCTTGATCAAGCACCAGAGAGGGGGCACATGTTAACCAGTATAAAATACAGACTGGTAAGAGACAGCCTACAACTTTGGCTTTTGCAGTCTGAAATGCAGAATGTTATTTAAAGTCTCATGCACAGCTCTGCAGCAAACTTCTGTCCCTTTGTAATGCTCATAAGATCCCATTATATGGTTATGCCTACACAAAAAAATTGTACATTATGTGGAAATTCACTGTAGTTGTGATGCGTGTCCAAATGGGGACTCATTAGGCAACCAGAGTTAATTTAATGTATAACTGCAGGTAGGGTTTAGCTTTTATGTTTTATTCTTGGAAATTCTAGTTACTCTAACCCCTATGTCTTAGTCAGATACTTAATCAAAAGTAGTCTTATATCCAGCCACAGACTACATGTAGCATGCCAGAAGCACTGTCCTATGGTTGGTACTGTCAAATAAATTCAGTCATTTGGAAAAGAGCATTCAGGGGGGGTGGTAAACTTTCCAGATAGCAAAGAATTATTTAGGTTAGTCAGCACTACAGAACGCTGCAAAGATGTTCAATGAGACCTAATAAGCCTGCACAATGGCAGCCAAATTCAGCATTGACAAATATGAAAATACATATTGGAAAGAACAGATTGAATTGCTCATGCACATTGCTGGGTTCTAAATTAACTGTAACAACTTGGGAAAAAGACCTGGGGGTCACTGCGGGCAGCTCAATTAAACATCTGATCAATGAGCAGTGGAGGTTAAAAAAGCAAACAAAATGTGAGAATGTATAAAGAATGGGATGGAAAACAATGACAATATTGTAATTGTGCAATTATACACATTGTTGGCACACTTTCTCTGAATACAGTATTCATTTCTGGTTATGCCATCTTAAAATACATAGTGGAAATAGAAGGAGCCCAAAGTTAGGCAACAGAAGGGAACAGAGAAAAGGAGAAACTTCCATATTAAAAGAGATTTAAAAGATGAGAACTGTTCAGTTGGAAGAGGAAATTAATAAGTGGGGACATGATAGATATAAAATAATTAATGGTATGGAGAAGGTCAATTGGGTGCTCCTATTTACTCTTCCCCATAATGTAAGAACAAAGTGACATCCATTAAATTGAAAAGAAACAAATTTAAAACTGATAAAAAGAAATACTTTTTTACACAATGCATAATTAGCCTGTTGAACTCCCTGCAACAAGCTATCATTATGCCCAAGAGCTTAGTAGGATTCAAAAAGGATTATACACTTATTTGGATAATGAGAGCGCCCAGGGATACCTTAGATAGGATAAAAATGGTTGGGGGTGGAGATGTATGAACCCTCATGCTTCAGGGCATAAACCAATCATTAGCTGTCTGGGATTAGGAAGAAACTTCCCCTACGAGCAAATTATTCAATAATTGTCCATTATGGGTTTTCTTGCAAATTCCACTGAAGCATCTGGTCCTGGCCACTTACTGTAGAGGCAGGGCATTGGACCGCTGATGTGATCCACTATGGTATCTCCTATTTACATTTCCCAAATTGTCATATGCATTTGCCGTGAGCCTGGGAAAGCCACCTCTGCACCAGAAGGGATAGTTCTGTCTGTTCTGTGACCTCCTTGCTGCATGGCAATTACTGAATATTTATTTATGTATTTATTTGTGATACAGACAGGACAGGATGAAGTTTCATCTTTCAGAGAGGACAGATTTTTCATTTTCAATGCATGCATGGCTTACGCTGAACTCTCTAATGCTAACATTATAGTGTTTTATCTTTCAAAGTTTTGTAAAGCCTTTTATGAGATTCACTGATAGTCAAAAAAGCATGTGATTCTACTGAAGTATTATTAAATCTATTTTGGTTTTTATTTTGTTCCTTTTGATAGTTCACTTGACAGATTTTTCTCCTTTCTCCACTTTCTCCACAAGTGGGAAATAGATCCTGATACAAAGTCTTAAGGGAAGAGCATTCCAGTCTTCTATTGTACTAGTCCTATAGCAATCTAGGTTAGATTCTCCAATAAAGGTACATCCATTTACCTATCCTGGAAAATCAGTGAGATATTCTCAGTTACTTTGTGGGGGTGCTTTGACCATGGTAAAGTCACATAAAACCTGCCAATTCTTCCTACTGTGTAATACATTATAAATTACATGCCATTGAGATGCTTTTGCATTTATTTTCATTTTATGCTTTGTTCTCTGCCATCCATTTACCCTGTTTTTAATTCATTCCCTGCATCTTATGACCGAGTTTTACTATTACTATCTAGCTTTACTATTTTACTATTACTATCCAGGTTTTTTTACTATTACTTTTTTGTTCTACTACTACTATCTACTATTTTACTATTACTATATAGTAAAACTATTACTGTTATTTACTATCAAGTTTTACTATAGCATTCTACTACATGAAATTCTGCAACAAAGAGAGTGTCGGATGAAAATATAATTTCTGCTTTAAACCAATCAGAAGAGCATGCATATACATAATGCAGAACTGATACAATTATTCTGGAATATCCCTTTCACACATCTGTGACTTAGCAACCAATCTCTGTGCTTGCAACTCTCTCTCACACACTTGTTTACCTATGGATAGAGCTGATAAGATCCAGTAAGGTCAAATAATCACCAAACGCAACCTGAAGTGCCTTTGTTTAGGATATGTAATTGTCAGGACACATGACTTCATTATTAGTTCTTGCAGTACTGTGACCTGACAATGTTGAAAGCAAAAGATTAACAATGCTTCAAAGACAAACTGTTTGTGGAGAAAGAAGTCAACAGTGCAGAAAATAAAACAAGGTAGATTAATGTGAGGGAGTAGATTCTTAAACTCAATGGAAAAACAACTTTAAAACATGTAATTGTTTCATTATGCTGAATAAAAATCATCCTTAAACCACACAATTATAATACTGTTTTCCACACAAGAACTATGTAAATGTATTTAAATCCAGTTTATGAAAAACAGACACAATGACTGCTTGTAATGGCGGAATAACTTTTATGTTTTAAAACCAACAGAATGTTTAAAAGTTTTGTAAGCTTGCTTAGAGTTTTGAAAATTTGGAATGAGGTTTTCGTACAAAAAAAAATTGTTTTCCTCACAGGTAACTTATTAGTCTGCAGTATGTGTGTGCGTATTTTAATGATACATTTTCCTTAAATAATAATAGCAACCAATCCCATTTTGAAACTTTAGGAGCCCTTAGGAGATATATCCAGTGTTTATCAATCTACAAGTAGCAGATGCAATTTCAGATGGAATCTAATGGAGAAAATGAACGATGAAGTTAAATGCAAGGATCAGCACTTCCAGAAAGCCTCATGAATAATGACAAACAAGTTGGAAGCACAGTTTTAGAAAACTATATTCAGGGAGACCAGCTGGACTGAGTTAACAAGTAGTTTACAAGATTAATACTAGAAACTTTGTGAGTCTTCAGTTTGAATTCAGCCCAAGTTCGCAGTGACCAAAAGGAGTTACTACATAACAAATCTGACAGTGGCCTAGATGAAGTGAGTTTTCTGGGTTTGGTCCAATTCCTATCTCCTAAGTGTTCACGCCACAGAAATTACCATTCTGAGTGATACTGGTTAGCATCCCTGTTGGCAAGTCTAGCTTGGATATAGCTACGGATTGCCCGGGCACAGAGAATGAACAATGCCATCAGCCCCGCGTGGGGTTCCTCTGGGTCATGCTGGAGGCTCTGCGGAACCTGCTGCCTATGCTCTATCAATTTACAAAGAAATGGAGGTCATCAGCCTCTGGGGATGCCAATCAGCACCTTTTCTGAGTGTAGATTTCACATTTACAGCTGTGTTTCCTGGCTCCTGAAATCCCTAAACTGCTGGAGGAGTTCAAGTATTCATATGAGCAAAATACTGCAGAGAGTAATACAGCCAATATGAAATAAGTAAGCATTTCTTATATGTTTCTTTGAAAAAGGCTTCATAATCACTGTTGAATGTCCTTTGCTGAAATTGCTGAAACATTAGCCAAGACGGTCCTCAAAGGGGTTTCCGTTGTAAAAATCTTAAGTCTCTGCCTGTTATGGGGCACAAATGATGCTGGTATTGAGACTGCTTTTACAGCAAGGAGGCACTAAGTGAATAATGTCATTTCAGTGTAGTTCCAGAACAGTGTTTTTAACACTTCTACTCAGGAGTTCATCCTTCAGATGAGTTCTCATGTAAGTTCAGGCCCTGCTTTAACGCATACTTGCCCCAGCCTAAGCTACTGATTTTGTTGGCGTTGGCATTGGCTAAGATTTTTCTTGAAAGATACTCCGCCCCCTGATCACCACTCATGCAGCCCTGAGAGCTCTCTTGTGACAGCTGAGAATCAGGGCCATTGTCTGGTGGTATTTTTTAGATTCTTTCCCAATAGCTTTCGTATCAAATGAAAATGTACAATTAAATGTATTAAAATATAGAAGGAGACTCGCATGTAAGGGGGCTGAAAACGCACTGTACAAGACTACATTAAAAAAGTAGTCACCTAAAGACTCATTGCTACAGCATATTTTCTTCATTATTTCTGCCTCATTGTATGTGAAACTACATTAGTATAATGAAGTGAGAAATAGTAGGATATTGGATATTATATTTCCTGCCTAGCAGTTTTAGAGAATTTAGCTCAAGGCAAGAGAAAATGCAGCCTTTCTGCCCTGAAGAATAAACAAAAACCTGTTACAGAAATAAAAGTGTCAGTAAGAAATCAGGTGATCTCTCCACTTGAATCAGTGCATTTCTTCCCATAGGTTTATAGAGAACTGCTAGGGTGTGGTTTGGTTTGGTTTAGAAACACTCATGCTTCTTACACCAGGATATGTACTTACGGGTATCTTTCTTCTTTATAAAGAATGGAGACATTTGGGATGTTGAATAATCAAGCTGCCATTTATCAAACTTGAATGTCAGAGGAGTGGGGGCACTGCAAAGCTCCCTGCTTCAAAACTTCAGGTCCCCTAGATCCCAAATAAGAAAAAAAAAAATTTCTTTTCTTTTCCTCTCTTTTCATCCCCCATGCTTTATTTTCAAAAATTGCTCTTTCTTTTCCTCTTCCCTCTTATCTGCATTCTCTTTGGTGTGCCATTAGTCAGTCTTCAAAGAAATAATTCTTCTTCCTCCATGCAAATAGTAAATTCTTCACAGTCTTGTCTGTCAGCTATTTTGCTTGCATAAGTAGACAAAGCAAGCTTATGCTATCAGGAAGAGGAGAATCCCAAAGCTACAGATACCAGTATTTGCATTTAGCACTAGAAAGATACAGGTATCCAACCTTAAACTTACAACCATTTTACGGTAACAGAACTACATGTCTGTTATCGAGGTTTCTGGATTTCCTGATGATTAAAGTATCTACAGGAACGGAATAGCAGATTTATTTAAAAGGACCTCACGAGTGTTAGAAAACAGACTTATTCAAGTATTTGGGGATCTACACGAAGCTTCTGATTTGTGATTTAGTAAACAGACAAAGCTATTTATAGGAAGTAAATGGAACTTTTCAGAAAGATAGAGCATACAGTATAACAGAATACGCATATGTACACTTATATTACATATACATGGCATGAGATACAGCATCACAGACAGCACAGTAGCCATTCACCTATATCATAACCAAGAGGAACCAGATTGCTAAATTACTGATAATTGTGCAATTCTAGACAATTACCTACTAAGAAAAATGAAAGTTACAAAATAGCAGAGGAGCCAGTGTTGCTGGGATGAATCTTTGTGGACAGAAGTCCTGCTTCTACCAAAGACATCTTGCATTCTTTTTACATAAGCTATTTTTAATGTATAGCACTGGTGTAAACTATGTACAGCAGACTTATTATTCACTTAATAGGTTCAGGTCAGAGAGTTATTGTATTTCAGCAGCTGGTGTTCAGAGATTTTGTAATTTATGAAGCTTATTAATTTACCAGATATTTGTTTAAAATGTCACTTTTCCCTTTACCAGGCCTTAGCAATAAAACAAAAATGTCTTCTCAAAACAGTGGACCTTCACAGAACTTTCCACATTATTATGCAAAAGTCCATAAAGTTAGGCAGAACATCTAAAAATAAAATTATCCAAAAAGTAGGTCTTAAAGGAAAAATAATGCTATTGCCCTGAAAAAATAAAAAGAGAAACATGAGTGGAGAACTGGTGGAAAAAAAAGCAGAAATTTTAAAAGACCGGACGACCTGATGCTGGTGAAAACCAGCAAGCAGTAACAATTAAGTACCTAGCTGGGATCTCACAAGCATGAAGCGCAGTATAAAGTTGAATTGCAATCTGTCTACTTGATCTTTTGGAACGAGTTGCTCCTGGTCTTAGGCAAAAAGGCTGATACTGAAATAGCCCTTGAGGGCAGTATATCCTGAAGGAGGCAGGAAGGGGTAATAGTTTCAGCAAGGACTCTGCATCTCATGCACTGGCCTTAGAGACAGGCCTGCTGCACTCCTTAGGAAGGTGTGACTCCCATTAGCTTAGCAAGCACAATGCTTTTCATTATAAGGATACTCCCTTCCCACTTGCACCCCTCAAGGCAAAGCAGCTCTGTGCAGTTCCAGAGGACAGGGCTGTACCTCCCAGGAAGGATCTAACACCTCCGCTGTAGCCTTGTAAAGAGGCATGATGCTGATCAAACCTGAATGCTCCTTGTTCTACCTTCCTTCAGGTGAGACCATTCTAATATTCTTAAATGTCCATTGCTTCCAAAAGCTGACTGTGAGCTTTGTCAAATGCACTTAAATTCCGCTAGATCTCGGACTTGGCTAAGTCAAGGCAGTGTACCTACAAAGGCACACAGGCTTAAGCCTATCCCTTTAATTAGAAAGCTCACAGTTCCAAAGAAGTATACAGCACTCAGAAGTCAGTAAGGCAAGTAGCCCATGTCAGAGGTTGTAGTGAGGCGATTTTATTCCACTTCCATGTGGAAGTATTGTACTCCCAGTGTAACCTGCAAAGAGATGTCCTCCAGCAGCACTGTTGAAGAGCTGCTCTATGAGATCAAGAGCAATCCTTTTGCTACAACCACATACACCAGAAACCAAAAAACTTCACTTTCCTGCTGTCAGATACTTGCCCCCACCTTATTCCAATTCATACTGCTACAGCAAAACAGAAGGGCTGACAAGAGCTCCCATTGCATGGAACCGAGAACTGCACTCACTGGCATAACTTGGGGCAACTTAAGATCAAAAAGGGGCTGTTTTTGCAGCCAGAAACCACAGAGAATTAGGAGTGCTTCTGTAATGTTGCTTTTCCCCTGCCGTTTCTTCTACTGAACTAATACCAAGATACCCTCATCCAAAGACTTCCCACTTACTGCTGCTTGAGGACATGTTTGTGCTATTAGAGAAAAGGAAAATTACCCTAATGAAGGCCAGGTTCCAGCCCTGCATGTCTAACTTCATTAGTTCATATTAAAACAGTTGCATATCTTTCTTACCAACTACCATTTATTTTCATTTCACCCTGTTACAACCAGTTTCATCTGTATTACAGCAGAGCTAGTAGTCACTTCACCGTTTGGATCTGTCACTTGTAGTTCCTTGGTGAATTTACAACATACGTTGTACCAAAATCACTTTGTTTTACCTTATGTAGTTACTTCACTGTTTGGATCTGTCACCTGCAGTTCCCTGGTGAATTTACAACATACGTTGTACCAGAATCACTTTGTTTTACCTTATAGCCTAAACTACATCACTTTTAGTGAAATTTCCCAGTACAGGTACCAGTCTACTCTATTTTTTAGTTCTGTCCAAAGGAGGATGCTACTTGCACAGTTGTCACCGAACTCCATGCTTTGCATATATCTCAGAAAGCAAACTAATCCTAGGGGTCAGATGATCAGTTTTGCTGGAGAAAGCAATTTAGCCTTCAGCTAAGGCTTTCTTTTCTATCAAGAGCTCTGCTGTGAACTGTGTTTTCTTTCTGCTAACTTTTCAAATTGTTGTATATGACATTTCTATATTTTCTTCCTAACACAATAATTCTATCTTTGTTTCAGGGCTAAGGGCCATAATATATTCTCATGTTTGCCACAGAGCAAGCACAGATTCATCTAAGATATGACAACCAGCATGCTTTCTTATCTACAAAGAGGGTCATCTGTTGTGCTTAAGAATATGGTGCAAATGATTGTACCAGTATATTGCTAATGCTTAAATCTACATTTCTATGTAAAATTAATTTTCTCTTTTGTCTGTAGTTGCAACTTGGAACGCTTTCCTTATATGCACTATAAAATGTTAATAGCAAAATTTAGTGTGACTTTATGACTGTGGTGTCATTTTTCTCAGCTTGATCAGCTCTTTCAAATGGCATCATTATGATCAAAGTTGTTTACAGTAATAAAGCAAGAATAGTTCCAATAAAATAGTAGGTGCCTTTACAGTTAAAGAGTAGCTGGCATTTAAGAATGCAGCAGCTACTCATTCTGTGGGCGCAGAATCATGGAAGTCCACAGTATAATGGAGTTAATGCATGTAATTACAAGATTGCCCCCCTCAGGATTTGAGGGCATTGAAAGAGACAACAGGAAATGCATTATGAATCTTAAAGGGGGGAAAGTAGCAAAATTGCATATATTGACAACATAAGGAGAAACAACTATGCATTGAAGCTTTGAAGTCTCCAAAATTGTGGATTATTCTAATGCAACATCATTCTTCACCAGTAATTTCTCACCGGTTATTGACTTCTGAGAATAAAATGGTGACACTTTAAATTAAGGTACATTTATAAATATTTTACTAATGTTACATGATTAATAGAAATTACTTTAAAACTAAATTATTGTAGGTATGCTTTAACATGTGGGAACACATATGGATGATGTTTCAAAAGATGTTTAATAAATTATGTTCTAACTACCAGCTATAAACATTAATACTCTGGGACATATGAAATCATTTATAAACCATGGGTCTCTATAAAATCTTTAAAGAAACTTTGTAGCAGTAAGAAAATAACCAGTGATGGTGATTTACACCTATTTTACCCCACATAAAGCACAAAGGCAAAGCCTGGGAAAGCAGGACTCAAGGAATGTAATGTGAACGGGATCTCACAGGATCAGTCACTAACTGGGAATATCATGGTTGCAGTAATACATCAGGTGAAATTCCAGGCCAGCAGCTGCAGTGAATAAGATAATAAAGAAAATAAGGAAAATTTGTTCTATGGAGGGAAGACAAAAGATTGATGATTCTTTAGTGAAGCACTGTGCAGTACTTCAGAAGACATGGGATTAACGCTCACCTCTGCCACATATGACTTCGGTAACCTCAGGTGAATCACCTATACCTCGAGTGTAGAAAATTGGTGACACCATCCCTGTCCACAGCAGTTTGAAGCACTGACTTCAAACAGATTTAATCATGGGCTTAAAAGATGAGCTAGAGCTTTTTTTCTAAATCAAGACCTTCAACTCTAAGATCCAGTGTCCAGTGTGTAAAATGAGATTAATACTACTTTCTCCTCTGCCTCTTTTGTTCACCTGTACAGCATGTTAAGGCCCTGCGTGTACCAACAGTCTCTACAACCTCTTTCCCCCCAGCATCCAAGGTCAGCTTTGATATGCTGCAGCTGTGTAACCTTGTATCCAACTGCTGGGAAAACAGTTAAGTTGTGAGTAAAAAGCTTCAAGAAATCTCACAGGAGGCCTCTGCCCCTTGGCTTGTAAGCTGCATCTAAGCTTTGACCATTTCACTTGGCCCTCCTTCAATTTGAAAGCTGCATCAGGACAATAATAATAATGGTAAGTGATATTTGCGTGGTTAACAGTGGTAACTGGCAAAATTTGGATCAAGGTCAAACAAGGGAAAACTCTCTTTGAAGGTTCATACCCATTGGTAAGAATTTATTAGCAAAGGTTTTACCTGGGACAGTAACAAGTAAATCCCAGACTGATCATTGCTCTTCTGCAATGAAATCTAGTAACAGTACTGATTCCATTTGAAGGCTGTACTTTAAGATTGCAGGTCCCTGACAGAGAACTGAGGATGTGATTGATTTACATGACACTGTTTTAACTGAGAACACCATAAAATAATTCAAAATCAGTTTGACATCTTGGAATACAACCTTATATTAAGAAACGTCAAGATTGTAGAGCACAGAAAGAGAAGCCCATGATGTATTTTTTCAAGGAACACCAGAAGTGGTAGGGATGCATACCTATAAAACTCCCGAACAATGTGTTGCAGCACATTGTATCCTTGGAAAGGCCAATCAAGTAGCACATTATATGGTACTTGTGAAATGTTGCAAGTCTTGGAATGAGGCACAGAAATTTGAAAAAGGCATATAAATCTGAGTCATGCTGTTAGGGTTGAAGAATTTTCTTTTATCTGGATTACCCTGCTGCTCTTATTTGATGTTGAAAGGTGTTTATAACTGTTAAACTGGGAATGAAAAATATAAGCCAAGATAATGTGGCTGCCACATTCACCCAGAAAGAAGGCTCATTGAGGAAATCAAAGTTATCTTTGACTCACGGGATAAGAGGAAGAGACCTGTGCCTGGATAGGGGCAGGTCCCTGTGTTTTCACAGGAAGAACAGCCTTTCAGAAATGCTTGCCTCATGTTTTCTGTTGGTAAACTACATCCTTACTACATAGTTGATTTTTAAAAATGCACAGGGCCACAGTCTTCTCTTTTAATCTTACAGAAGTTTAGTGATTTCCCTGACTTTTAAAGCAATTTTAATCACTTCTGTCTACAGGGTACATACCACCGTGGTTATAGCACACAATGCCTAGACAAACAGAGCATTATTTCTGCTTCATCCTTCCTATGCAAAGAGAGACTGAATTCAGTTCCGATCCTTTAGACGCTCATTATCAGACAGCTTTACACAAATGATTGTCTGTACACATGGTTGGCAGTCCCACTGAAATCAAGAGTGTTGCAATGCAGGAAGTTAAACATATGCATAAAGCTTTGCAAGATTCGGGTCATAATAACAAATGGGCTCAGTCTCTATGCATTCACTGCAGTGTTTTCTCA
Source organism: Strix aluco (assembly GCF_031877795.1). Classification (NCBI taxonomy): domain Eukaryota; kingdom Metazoa; phylum Chordata; class Aves; order Strigiformes; family Strigidae; genus Strix; species Strix aluco. The sequence goes on along the minus strand of NC_133933.1, from coordinate 1,668,349 downwards.
TTTGCTCTCATCTCAAAGTGACAGTGCATTTATACAGAGAGCTACTTTTTAGAAACTCTTTCCAGTATCATTTATTATACTTTAAATTGTTAAGACTACAAATTATTTTAATTAGTATTATTTCTTGTCTGTCCTCCGTTATTTTTTCCAGTTCAATCTGTCCAAAGCATGAACATTGGATAACGTCCACTTTACAATCCAGGTAGTAAGAGAAATGTTTTTGGCCCTAGAATACCCTAGGGCCTCTGCAGTGGCACTAGATCAGTATGTTTAGATACCTGGTCCCAAGGCTGCAGACACTTATGGTCCCAACTATGCATCTTCTTATGGAGGAGACGTCTTATTCCTATCCATAGCCATATTGAAGTCAGTGAGGAAACTCACATTTAATTTAAAAAAAAAAAAAAAGATTTTCTCCACAGAAGAAAATATCCATTTCATCCAGGCTTTGCCTGAGAACTTGTTTACATCTCTCTCCCCTCATTCTGCACTATTTGGAATTGTATTAGGAGTACATTAGAGCTGCAGAAGCATTAAATCCCTTTGCCTTTCCCTCTAAAAAAAGCAGGTAAACATTCTTCTTCTACACATTGTCCTGATGCCCTTCTACATCAGTCTGAAATGTCAGCTCTCTGTCTCATTGCTAGCATCTGGCAGCCAAATGCTTTCTCCCTTGTCACAGAACATGCAGGATGAGTTGAAACATTATCCACCAACAGACACAGTAAGTGCACAGAAGGGAACATGTTGCTTACAGCAACTCTTGGCCTATTTGTTGTTGTCATGCTCCATGGCTATATTCTTTTTACCTTTGGTCTGGTGGACTTCCCAGTTGGGACCTGATGTAGTTGCACAAAGCAGTGAGAAACGTACAGATCGAAGAGCCAGTTTTTCTTTCTCTTTGCCCTGCTGTGTTCTCTCTCTTTTTTTTTTTTTCTCTTCTGGCTTGCACAAGGGTGGAGCAAAGGGGCATATCTGATTAATCCTTTTCAGACTGGAAGGCTTTGCAATTTTATTACAGGACAAAATTATTATGAACAGCTCAAGCTAGAAATACTCTTTGATACGGAGAAATGTATTTAAAAGTTTGCCTGCAATGCCTGGTAAGACCAGAGCTAGAATATTTGAATAAGCCCTTTGAAGCTTGCAGTTGCCTGAGTTCATTGTCGTCCAAAGCTATAGTCCAAGATGACTGGAGCTGCTCCAGGCTTTGCAAACTTATTACAAGCATAGGTGAGTTGCTGTCATGAAATTGGAGTGTCCATTAAAACTTCAAAGGATAAGCTTGATCTAAGTTTTCCTTGTCATAATGTGTAATACTTATTACAGAGAGATTTATTAAGCTGCTCTCATTTTATAGGTTGAATCTAGTGTAGGGTCATGGAACATATTAAGGTTTTGACCAACAGTAAAGAGCTGAAATTTTCATATTTTGCTATTCATGACCTTGGGACTACCTAAAATGGCAGCCACCTTTAATTCAATGCAATTGTGCCTAAGCACATCTGTACTTTCACTCTATTGATGTTTCAAGAGACAAAAAAAACATGAGAAGATGAATGTTGAGTGGGTTTAGGAGGCATTTTAAAAGCCAGGCACTATGCTAGGCCAGAAATGAGGGACCCTGCCACGTAAAATAGACTTACACTCAGGCGGTAATGCTATAAATTGAGGAAAAAAGATATATAATTTAGTAAATTAAGTTGGAGTGCTCTGTCCTATCCTGAACTAAGTCTGTGTCACCGCTGCACATTAAAGACTCATACTGTGTGTCTGAAAAATCACTGTTAAAACAGTGACGTTTCACACAGACTTCAATACTGCATTCCTATCTATTGTGAGTGAAATTACTGACTGGCACAGCACTGCTAATAATCTTATTTTTTCCTAACAGAACTGAGCAGGACCACAATGCAGATGAGAGAAGTGCTTATATTGCTTATGCTGGTGTAAATCTATAGTAACTTCTGGAGGCTCAGAAAGTTTGGAAGGGCCGCACTTTACAGCTGTTCATTTATTTCTTTTGAGACAGTTTTTGCAGACTTGAGGGTGGGCTTCATCTGGCTAAGAACAGCCCTGACATCACCTAGACTCTCTTGGTATAGTTAGTTCAGATCTCTTCAAAGGAGCCTAGGGCTCAGTTTGTTTCACCTTGAAGTAGACTCTAAAATAGTTCAGTGACTGTTTTTCTCTCTTGACCTAAAAGGGAGCTTTGTGTGCAGTGGGTACCTCACTGCAGATGTCTAATACTTGCGACAAATATCTTCACTGGGTTTAGTTTTCAGAATTTCCAGTGCTCACATGCATCATTGTTGCTCAGGCATCTCAGACAAATGTTGAATTTTTTTAAAATCTTAAATTGCTAGAAGCCCTGTCATACTGAAACCCAAACACATCATGTAGTGGATGGTGGTGTTTTCCATGTACTGGATTCATACAACTAAAAGCAAAATTCATCTATCTTTCAGAGTTAACTGGAAAAAAATCCACAACAAAACAACTGGTTTTCTTTCCTTCTTAGGTTCTTTATGGTACATAACAAAAACCCAATAACAAGGTTTTTTCTGCTTAAAAAAACCAAAACATTTGCAAGGGTTGCAAACCCTATCAGGTTTATGGGACAACCGCTCTATTTGTCTTGAACCACTACACTCAAAGCAGTTCTTACTGATGATAACAGAAGATCCTACTTTCATGTCACATAATGTAAGAGAATTCTTTTATAAACTAAGCTAAATTACCTTTAAGGTTATCACTGGAGTTATTCTGGATTTACAATAATGTAACTATGAGCAGACTGTGAGCATGAAATTGTGTCTTATTCCATTTTTACATGCAGTTTTCACAATTTTGCTTTTACATAATTTGCCACACCGGGAGGGCCAATGGCATGAATGTGGCAGGCAACAGGGAAGCATTCATTCCTCCTGATACTTGAGCGCAAACTGAGAACGTTGTCCCAGTGAGGAGGTTAGTCCCCAAAAGCTTTCTGTATAATCCATGTGGAAAGAGAAGCTCCTCCAGAGAGTGGCGGAGAGCACCTGAATAAGGCTTCCGTTCTGAACTGTCCTGTGGAGGGTCCTTTTGCTCTCTTCATATAGAGGGAGATTCCCTTTGTCCAATATACACCAGGTGCCTAAACTTACCCGAAGGTGAAGAACCTCCCTGGAGAATCTATTCTGTGCATGGATTTTTGTGCATAGACTACATGACTAGTGGGAGAATGTTGGGGTTTGGTTTTTTTTTTTTTTTTGGGGGGGGGGGTAATTTGGACTGCTGTATAAATGTATTTAAATCTTTTTGCAAAGAACAACCTTTTGCCTACTGTCCTAAAGAATTTATTTGTTTTCATGAGTTTGTCTCAACCTTCAAGTTATTGTAACAGTTTTGTGTATTTAATATACAGTGTGTGTTAATATCACAGACAGTTTTATAACAGCATTATAACATACACCATTCCCTCCAGCTTTTTATGGACATCTACGCTTCTGCATTAAACTACTGTAGCTTGTGGAATTTACAGTAGAAATCAAGAATGAAGCCTGATGAAAAGCCTTTTAAATTGTGTTGTATACATCCACTGCATCCATCTCGCAAAAGGACTAAAATGAAGAGAACTCTTATGTGATAATTTCTAGCATCATATCTTAGCAAGAGTACAGGATTACCATTCGGGTAGACAAACCATAAAGGAAAAAAGATTGTAGTACAGTAGGAAGGCTAACTTCATCTTTTTATTTGAAGTCAATTTTAATTATTTATGTTTTCTGAGGAAAATAAAAACAAAATGGTAACTATGCATTCTTAGTTTAATAGAGGTCTCATTTTCGATTCTGCAGCATTAAAATACAACTAATATATTCTATCTAGAAAAATAAAAGCAGAAGAGACCGAAGAGAGAGACAGACAGACAGACTTCTACCTCTGTAAAAAATGGAGCTAAATTATGAGGAATTTTATAATTACAAAGCAGTCTATTTATTGTACTCTGAACATATGTTAACCCTTAATTTGAGAATTTCTACATATTTTTTAATGTAAGCTTTATGCAAGTGACGGAACTTCTTATTATATTACCAAGCAAAAAGAAAAGACACAAAAAAGCTGGACTGTTCTTTTTACCTTAGAAATGCTCTGAATTTCTACTGCAAAATATAATAGATGACACAAGTTATACTTCACATTATCAGTAAATACTACCAGAACCTCACCATGAGGCAACACAGGTTGTCATATCTAGTTACTATTTTCTTAGGAAATAAATGACTTCTGGTTATCATGGGCCGATGTGACATGACAGTGTAAAATCATATTCCAGTCTGTGGTGAGCAAGATGATAACATATGTCACCACTCTACTAAACCTGTGAAAATCCCATGGAATTTCTATTTATTAAACCTCATGTTCACCATGCTGCACAGTATATGGCTTCTTCGCTGGTTACAGTAAAGCACTGCTTACTGTTAATTGCTTCTGTGGATTCAATTTCAGTAGCAATCAACCTTAAACAAACCAGTGAAAACTCTCCTTAAAAATTACTATAAGCATTTTTCAAAAGTACTAGTATGCTACCAAATTAACTCAAGGACAGCTCTTTAGCAATCTGTGTCGCCTCTTTGCAGTCTACTAATTCAACTAAATTTAGCTCACCATTAAAGCACAGCTGACCCATACTAAAAGTACATTACCTGCATTTAGGTTCTATTTACATAACAGTTCTTACCCTCTTTATCACTCTATCTCTCAATTTTTCTCTTACCTTATGACAGATGTTCTTTATGGGGAATTACCACTCTGAAGAAATACTTTGAGGACAATTATGATTAAATAGTCTATATATAACAGATAGAAGCAATTCCTGAAGAACTATCTTTGCAAAGCAAAGAGCAAACTGAAAAATTGAACTCCAGAGTTTAAGACCTCTATGTTCATAGAAATGTCCAACCCCTCTTTGACTTTTGCCAAACTAACATCCCATAGCAACAAGCTCCACATTGCGTGAGAAGTATGTCTTCTGCTTTACATTTCACTGAGTGTTCTTATCATACATGACAAGATCCTAACCATCCTTATCAAGACATTATTTCGTAGCTTTTTATCATATCTATCATGTAGCCCTTCTGTGAAGCTGGTGATGCCAATTGTTTCAATCTTTTCTCCTTATCCTCTGTCATTCTTGCCAGATAGAACTGAGCTGCTTCTAATTTTGCAAAACTTCTGTTTGCAGCTGGTGAGCAGGATTGTACAGGGTGTTTGAAATGCAGAGGACGCTGATTTAATGACATTGAAGATTTTTTCATATTATTCTTCCTTCCTGTACCAAAACTTTCTACTACAGCTATGTCCACTCTTGACAATGCTGTTTAGGTCCTTTTCCTTTGATACAATTAATTTGTAACTCACTAAGGTGTAAAAATAGATTTTAAAAAATCCTTGTAAAGTACATTAATTTGCCTATATCAACACTGAATTTAATATGCCATGAGGTTGATCATTCACCTAACTTGTTTATTTTCTTCTGAAGTTTCTTATTACCCTCTCTGGACTTGATGAACCTGAATAATTCTGTGTCACCTGCAAATTTTATCACCTCAATGCTCATCCCTTTTTCCAGTACATTAAAAAATATATTAAACTATGCCACTCCTGCTGCAGAATAACATGCACTTGGATGTCAAGTTCTGCTACAGTGAAAGCTGAGAATTCATTTCTTCCTCCTTTTTATATCTCCTAGTCGGATTGATCCATGACAAAAACCAACTGGAATCTTTTCAGATGGAAAGCTACGGGAACTTTGCTGGGCATGGAACTTCTATTTTTGTCTCCAGCTTTGTGACTACTTAATTTCTTTAAATTTTGCAAGGGTTCAAAAGGCTAGACTTAAATGATTAAGCAGTTCACCTTTATCCACATCTTTATGACATATTCAATGAGGTCTAATAGATAAATTGGTATGTGAATGTCCTGTCACATAAAGAAAATCAAAAAAACAATTTTTATTTACCAGATCGGGTTCATTTAAAAGTAGTATTTATATTATACTAATTCTAGGATGTATTGTTCTCAGCACTTTGGGCATTTCAACATGCGTCTTTATTTAGAATATCTGTCTGAAGGGGTTAATTGAATTCCTTCAGAAAGTGTGGCTCCCCACATGGCTCTCATTTATGTTTGAGAGGACACTAAGCACACTTCAGCCTCTTTTAGCCCTGCAAGGTTTCATTTTCAGAAGCAAACAAGCAACCTGTTTCTCCACCTGACATGTAATTGCTCCCTAGGATAGTCTGGCAAGCAAAATCATTACCAGTACTGAGAGGCTAAGTTTCTTGATCCTGCAAAGAAGGATTTGCAGTTGTTAGTTCAAACATAAAAATTCTCTGTATTTCTAACTAGCAGATTTCTTCGGTTCTGTATCCCTTGAGAGCAAGTTATCAGTTCAATGAAGGCCAAAGAATGGGCCACACTACTACTCCAAAAGTAACCAAACTGTAGGCAGGTATGTCAGGGCTACCTGTCTTCCCCCTGAAAGATGAGACTCTGCTCTGTTGGTGTCCTCTGCCCGATGATGAAAGTGAAATTAATAGCAGCATTGAAGCCTTCCACTGTCTGAAACAAGAGGACTTTTCCAAAGCCCAATGATATTTTGGAAGTGGAAAAGGGAATGAGTAACAGAGGATAGAAGGAACTATTTAATCCACTTGCTGGCCTCCCTGAAATATCTTGGGAAAGTTTACTGAGTTTGCTAAGGATTTAGTAGAGGGAGGTGACTGGAAGCTATAAAAGTTTCATTGATGCTTCCCTAAAATTGGAACGTAATCCTCTAAGTTAAATATTGATATAACTCCACATCCTCTGTAATTCCTTGGAAAGGAATCTATCTTATTATTTTCTCAGGAACATGGGTTACAATATATTACACACAGGATTAAGATATCTTTCTGGTAATTATGTAATGTGCATGCAACACATGTTACAGATTTTTTTCCATGCATTATATTTTTGGAGCTTTTTAAACACCTGAAAGCTCAATATGCAGAATAGAAGTATTTTTACACAAAGGAGTCCTTTTACAAGAAGGAGTCCATACCTCTTTGCTGGATTATCTGTTGTATACAAGATCACTGTTAGAAAAGTTCTAGTGAAAGGGTGGCAGACATCAATTTTCTTGGTTCTAAATTCCTTGGAAATTTATATTGCATTGTGCAAGCAGTTTCAAGATACGTAAGCTGAATTTTTTTGGTGATCTGATGACTTAAGATCATCTCTTCATATGAGGAGAGGCTCAGAGAACTGGGACTGCAGCATGGAGAAGAGAAGGCTGATGGGGAATCTTATCAATGCGTATAAATACCCAATCAGAAGGAATGAAGAATAAGGAGCCAGACTCTTCTTGGTAGTGCCCATTGACAGGACAAAGAATGGCGGACACAAACTAAAAAGCGTAAAATTCAGTCTGAACACAAAAAACGTTTTTTACGGTGAGGATGGTCAAACAGTAGAACAGGCTGCCCAGAGAGGCTGGGGAGTTCATTTGTGGAGATACTCAAAACTTGACTGGAAAGAGTCCTGGGCAACCAGCTCCAGCTGATTCTGCTTGAGCCAGGGGGTTGGACTAGGTGATCCAAGAGGTCCCTTCCAACCTAAACAATTCTGTGTAAATGTATACAGAATATTTAATGATTATTATATTAATTGATTTATTGTTAGATATAACTACTAATATAAACACAGGAACTAATTAACAAGTCAAACAGAATCCCAAACCAGCCAAACTAAACAACAGATGAGTAGTTCAGTCTTTGGTGAAGCTTGGAATTTCCAAACCACTTAACCAACTCCTTTTGAAGTCAGGTCTTCAAAACTTCTGAGATGCTTCGTCACATTTACAAAATTTATACCTAGTGCCTCTTCTTTATGCATAAATTTAGTCCAATTATACAGGTCCAGTAATGAATATAAACTGTCAGAATTTCAAAACATCATCAAGTCTATGCACCTCTCTCTCATGAAGAAGTGAGGGAAGTGAAAAACACACCCTTCACTGATTTAGCCAGTAACAATTCAGTTCCTTGTCCCAGTGTAGTTAAATCCCCAAGACATGATTTTATGGGTGACAATGTGAGAAATGCTTTAATACAAACTAATGCCCCATTTTTGATTTTGAATAAATTCATAGAATATTGTACTAATTAAATTATTAAACCCTTATGCTCTTTTGTAAAGGCTACCTTTTTTTCATAATGGAAATGATGAAAATGTTTCAACAATGGTACTTCAATTATTTTCTAGGGAATCTATCCCCTTATTGCACATTAGACATGTTTTATGATATGTTAGTGTTTAGAGTATGAAGAAGAGACTTCTCACTTCTTCCAAAGCAACATAAGGGACATCTTGAAAACAGAACACAACCGAGACAGGAAATGTTTATGAGTTAGAGGAGCATGTGCTACCAGAGCCAACTTAAATAAGAGGTATCAGATGTTTCTGGTGATGAAAATCTTTGTGTAAGGTGAAATGGGCTACATTCTGTTTCTTTTATTCCAAAGATGAGATGGATTTGAAAAACCTACCTGTCTCCTTGATGCAAGGACTCGCCACATGAGATAATCTCCAGCACATTACTATTGGCAAGCAGATCTTTCACCCTTTTTTCTCCATGCATTACAGAAATATTAAATCAGTTTGGTGTCCATAAAAACTTTTGATCCTAGGAATAGCCTAGGGTACTATCATTATCTTCAGGAGAACCATTTGTAGATCTTCAGTAGGTAGCACTAATTTAATTTCTTTGCTAGAGAAAAAGTGGCTGATTTTCTAGATCAATATTTGATTGAATATGTTTGAAATGTCAGCAGATAAAGGCCCCTTTTTCTGGCCCAAAGAGTTTTTGAACCACAGAGGTATACTGTTCTAGCTCCCCTGGGATCTGACTGCAAGGAGGTCTCAAAGATCTGTTAGAAACCTTCCTGCTGTTCCTTGTGTTCTTCCAGCAAGACTTTCTAAAGGTTGAGATGAGAAGAAAGAAGATCAAGAACCAAAATGTCTTTATATCCATTTTTTAATCTTTGCCGGTGCTTCTCTTAACTAAAAATAATCGTTTATAACACCAGTTTACAAAAAAACTCCTGTAATAGGATCATGTGAAAGGAAGAAAAAAAAACAGTGAGGGCCAGTCCTTCAGATTTGCTTTAAGAAGATGCTCCAACAAGTTTTGCAAGCCATTGACATTTGAAGGGCTTTTTCTCTTTCATGACACTAATTAAAGCAGAATATCAATGTATCATCATCTTGAAAGCGATCTGTTAAAGAGATATGCTCAAGGCTGAAAAACCAGGGCAATGGACATATGTTTTAGAACTTCAGAAGAAAAGTTGCCCAGTTATGTTAGATAACTACAGAAAAGCATAAAAGTGAAAAGATATTCTTAAACAATGATAAGAGATGGTGTTGAAAAAACGGCATGAAGTGAGACCCTGCGTCAATATATTCCATATAAATTCATGCCAAATACATGCACACCCAGACATCCCCCTCCCTCAGCCCCATACAGAACAGTGCTCGTGTTCATGCTGTTCAAATGGAGAGCTTTCTTTAAATCTTCAGGACCTAGACATACATTTCTCAGAATGAGACAATGAAATATTGTGGATGGAGACTTCTTGTAAAATTGAGATAAGAAATGCATCTAAAGAGTAAACCATATTGCCTATCTTGACTACATGTATAGCTTGATGTTACATGATTAACAGTATATATACTTCTACATAATAAGACCCATTCATCTTAACATTAAAAATTAATTTATATAAGAGAAAACTGATGGTGATTTGCTTCATAATGTTTTACTTAGAGCTTTGATTTTATTTTTAAAAGTAAGCATGTTTAACTTGCTAATCATGTATGCGCACACTTTTTCAACACATAAATTAGAAAGAAAACTGTATCAAAGATAGTGGAAGCATGTGCTACCCTATCAGTTCTGATGGTAGCGGCTCTTACTCATCCGCTGCAGCGTCTAATATCAGTTTTCTGCCATCTTTATAAATATTATATTATTTTCAGGGATCCAAAGTCCCCTGCTTTAAAAATGCCTTCTCAATTAGGCAGTATTTGAGCAACCCAGTATACTATTTATTTCACTGTGAAGTAAAACATATCCCTATAAGCCAGAAATGTGTGAGATAGACCAGTAGCTATTTTGTATGTCATTTCAGTGACCCTGGGAAAGACCTTCAGTCTTTTAGTTTCTTTCAGAAGCAGCAAAAATGCATCAACATTTCCGTTAATCTCTTGGGAAATACAGAGAGAAAAAAATCACTACCAGTCATATCTACCACGTAATTTCGAAAGATGCTCTAGTAACTCCAGTGCCTTGTATGTAAATAGAATGTTGGTTGCTCATTACTTCATGAAAAAGACATAATTAGCAGCTTTGCCACCCACTATTTCTGCATCACACCTAAATGACTAGATTATATCAAAACCACCTCATCCGGTTGCTGTACCAGGTTCTGCTAACCGAAACCATAAGCCTCCAGCAGCGAAGTCAGATACCCAGTAGTCTCTGCATGGATCAAAGTAAGCCAAACAAAATCTATGTTTTGTACCTGCTTCCAATACATTTGGGAAGCACTGTTAATGAAAAATGAGGTTGATGTACCTATTGCACACTTTTGGATTATTGTTCACTACCATCAATCTAAAACCTAATGAAACAGAGACCACCTACAGTGGAGGGATATTGTGTCCATCTGACAAACTGCATCCAATTTACTAACTGATGGGATGGCATAAGCTGCGACTGGTCATATGATTTTCAGCTTCTGATTGGTCATACATTAAGCATTAGTAATGGGGCAATGCCATTTCCACTATCATTCTCTGGCAAGAGTAAAGGTATTACATAGTACGCTATAATTCTGTGATAATGATAGCACGCAATGTGCTGTTCTCTCCCCACTGCGGACACAAAAATTGTAGGAGACTTGGCTTCTATAGACCGTCTTTATGGAATTAACAAAGAAATACGCTTGCCATGACATATATTGAACCTTTTCAGTGCATTTCTGGGTAACTTTATGGGCACATGTGTTATGTATGTCACAACCAAACTCTGCAGGAAGAGATAAAATAGTGCACACATCACACAATGGGTATAAACAATGGGCAACCTAGGCTCCAACCTGCATAGTACAAAGAGTTTTTTCCAAAGAAAAATGCTGACTCTCTAAATGGAAGATGCTTTTGTTTCTGCACCTGTTTTGCTCAGTATCTTGTTAGGCTGCTTCTACTTCTACTATATGTCATACTAATAGGGAGAAGCAAAACAGGGAGAAATTATGATGGATATTAGTTGATCCTCTTGTTATTGCTAGATGTGATTATTGCTTTTTCCTGCTTGGGCTCCCTCAGTGTACTCCTAACAGAGTGCAGCTTATTAAAAAGCTCTGCTGTTTAAGTTTTACTAGCATAATAACCAGTTCTCTCTTTATGGTTGTTCTGAAGTCGATTCACTGGCCACCTGTCAGTTTGTGAAATAAATGTTAGGTTTTCCTAATGACTATTAAGGTTTTTAATGGATTTTTCTCCCATCGTATCTCTCTGAACTTGTCCAGTGCTGTGTTCATGCTTGTGATTTATGCTTAGCAGGTGTTTGTTTGCTATGGGTTTCTAAATGTTGGCTTCCTACTGTAAGAAAGGAATGGGAAGGTGGGAATGGGTTTATTGTATTCTCGATATTGTTCCACAAATACGAAATGGATTTCCAGCTGACACTATGTGCTGCTACGTATTAAGCCACAAAACCCTATCTATATCGGCAATATACCAACTAATGCAAGGGAATTCACAGTTAAGACTGAAGCTCAATTATCAGCTCGCTCTGTTGTGCCTAGGTATTGCTGTACGTATTGTTTTGATATATACCAAGAACAGTGCAATAGGTAAACAAAAGCAAGTGAGCTCACAGTACACCTTCAGTCTTCGCTATGAGACTCTCTGTCCTGACTATTTTAACCAGACCTTCTATATTTCCTGAATTTTATCTTTTGCTATTTCAGTTTTTCAACTTTAAAATGTTTGTTGTGGCTATGTGATCCAGTAAAAAATATCCTTAGACACGTCTGGTGTAAACATGTAAAATGTTCAGCTAACTTCTTTTAAAAGACAGTGTTCATGTAACAGTTTGGATCTACAATGCTAAAAAACACCGCAATTGGCTAGATTAGAGCAACCTAATTTTAAAATGCATATTACTTACCTGAGCTCTTGTCAGAGTCATTACAGTGTTTGTTATAAATACTTTTTGCCCCTAATTCTCACAGACATTTTTCACTTTAGAGAGGATAACTACTGCTGTGAAGTTGTGGACTGTTAAGCGTTACTAACAGCACTGAGATTGTTTTCAGTACTGTGCCTATACAAGCGGTGGAATACTGTAGAAATCATACCTTTCCTTAGTCTGCAAAAGCTCCTGAGGCTGCTTCCATCACCTGCAGGATCATTATCCAAAGCTTCCCGAGTCAGCAGAAAAAAAATGTATTGCCTTCAGTGGGCTTTGGATTAGTCTACATTTTAATAGACCTTTCAAAGATGGGGTTTATACATGCACGGCTCCTCTTTTTCCCCAAAGACAGATCCTACTTAGCCTATGAGTCATAATTTACTTGTGTCCTTCAAGCAGCTCCACTCCCTTTTGGTCACCTTTTCCCCCCAAGTTAGGTCTTCTTTTTTATCAATGATGCTGACTGCGCATCATTTGGGGCTTCCTTTTCTTATTGCATTCTCATCTTGTCACTCATCTTGTTACCCAAGTAGTCACCGGCATGATCTGCAGTTGTCTCTTACAGTTTTATAAAGTTTTGACTTTTTTCCTGGTGACTTATAATGGCACAGGTATGCCATAAAGGGGAAAGAAGATATAGCTCAGCTTTCTGGAAAAAATATGAACCGACCTAATAGAAGATACTGCTAAAACCTGCAACTGGTTATCACACTTAGTACTGGGGGCTGGCTTTGATTCACCTTAAAATCATCATTATAGATGTTTAAATCAGCATTTCACTTGAAATTAGAGCCTACTATAAAGAATGAAATCTTAACAACAAAACCGCTACACTTCATGGTGTTTGTAGGACTCTACTCAAAATTTACATTTAAACTAAAATAACCTTCTATCTATCCTTTGCAGGAATTTAGTTGCTGGTCTTTATTCTTCAGCCACTCAGCGTGTTTGGGAAGTTGCAATGCATACAATTTTATTTATCGTAGAACTTTCCTTCATATCATTGAGATATACACTTCAGCTAAGATTGGCTGTCATTTGCCAACAAAAGGTTGTTATTTTTGTTGTTAAGTGTCTGCATGCTGTTTTGACAATAATTCTTCTGCTTCCTTGTCTCCTCTGCTTAAACTTCATAGCACATACTAGATAATTTAGAAGATCTTCTGAAGACTGCTACTTATCAATATCTCTTAGTTCCATTTTGTAAGTCTCATTTGAGGAAGGTGTCATTTGATTTATTTCTTTATTTGGATTTTTAGTACCCTATAATAAGAGCACCCAGTCAATGCTCTGAGCTCTACTGACAACCTTTTAAAAATATGCACATAAATAAATAGAATTTCCAGTTGTCACAGGATCCATCAGAGAGTCCAGCAACAAAATAGATATAACAAAACTAATTTGTCCCTACAAAGTGACTGATAGTTCCAATGACCTCACTGGAACAGAAGCTGTATGGCATTACCATAGTACTCTAATGACATCACCAATCCTTTCCACCTGTATTCTGATAGCATAGGGAGAAAGAATGGGCAGAAGATGAGAAAACATATGATTTTATAAACTGAGGGAAGACACCTCATAACAGTCCTAAGAGGGATGCTGCTAATATCTGTAAGACAATTTAAGAGAAAGGAATCTTGAGGTAAGAGATCCTGATTATATCACTTTAATCATTAATCTTAGTCTGGCCCATCAATTTCTGTGGATTTTTCCATAATTTTATTGGTTTAAAAAGAACACAGCTAAGCTTATAATAGGCCTAGTTAGCATTATAAGAATACTAACACAAACTACCTGCCAAACAGAATCTCACATACACGTGTGGCTTTGTAAAATCTGAATTCCAGTATTGTACCACGGTGGAATCCTATTTTTCTCATAAGTCTGCAACAATGCTGTATAGCTCTTGAGAGAAGAACTTTTTTTATATAGTATTTGAATCACCTTCCTTTTAAAACGCTGCTAAGTGTGAAATTAGTGTTGTCCCTCAAAAGTGCATGAGAATAATTGTCAGTAATTGAACACAGTTTGGGGGCTAATTATATAAAAATTGTTATTAAAAGAATACTACAGGATTGATTGAGTTTTGCAGTTCATATTTAGTTTTCAAATTACCAGAGTTGAAAGGCTGGGGTAAGAAACAATAAAAATCCATTCAAAGCTGCTAAAGCAAATTAAGGTTTACTAGTCCTCTGAAAGACAAATGATCCAAGTGAGGTAACATAGGGAGGACAGTAAAAATGTTCTTAACATTTACCATAGATTCAAAATATCAGGTGTTTTAGGATGCCATATGTTGAACACATTTAATTTTTCCACTGAATTTCTGTTTAAATGGTTGGGATTTCTGTTTTGGTTTGTCTTTAAAAAGGGGAAGGCTCATAATGTTGTGGAAGAAATGCCTTCTTTAGGTGTATCAACTCCAGAATTTTGTTGAGGATCCATTAGAGCCAGTACATGCTGAGATGTGAGAGAAGCATAGCCTGTCATGACCTTGATCTATGCTTTTGAATGGGAGCAGGAAATTAGTTTTGGGGAGGATTTTTAACCACCACTTGTTCTAATTATATAGTGTCAGAAATAAATGGGATCTTGACAAAAGTAGAGCAAACTGTTCCTCACACTGGAAGGAATTTTGCAACCCCAAAAGCAGTTGAAGCACTCCCAGATTTTCCTGGAAGAAGAACTGTAAAAAAATAAGACAGAAGGGAGAGAAATCATGTACACTGTTGCATGTCATAGGCCCAGAGGGTTTCAAGGCCTATTGTATATTTCTTTGCAACCAGAAATAGCTGGAAATTGCTGAACAATTCAGGGAAAAAAAGTCAAATAAACATTGATCTACCCCAGAAAGTTATTGGTATAGAAACATTTTTAAACTAGTAGTGTGGAAAGACCACTAAGGGGTATTCTGAACATGCACGTGACAGTGTAGAATGTTTTAGATGTGACTAGCCTACTCATGGAACATTAAAAAAGACTGGACCAAACCAAATTAATTTGGGGGGGGTTAATTGAAGCTTATAAGTATTGTGAGGAAGATGATACCCTTTTCAGATTTATCTTCCTATAAAAATGTCATTCCCTCTTTATCAAAAAATCCACAGAAGGTTTGTAAGAATGATTGCTGATATTCTTCTCTTAATGAAAAATGGTAACTCTAGAAAAAGAAAGTATTACAATAACATTTTAAATAAATTCAGGCTAGCTAAGTATAAAATAAATATTTTTGTAACATAGTTTTCAAAATCTGATAAATTTCAATTTCCATGCAACTGTTTGGAGGATGAATATCTTGCTGTAAATAGTCATTTTACAGGATTACTGTATCAAGTAATTTGGATGTTACAAAACCAGTGAATGTTTACATTGATAACAAAAAATATTTCTAAATGAAATAGCAAGTTTTTGAAAAATAAATGTATCTGAGTAAAAAAATCAATTTATCTCAATAAAGACAAAGTTCAAGGCTCAACAATTAAAAAAAAATGCAAAGAAAAGTAATCACACCAGGATGAAGAGATATGAGGAAAGACTGCATAATACTTGCACCCTCTAAATGATTGCAAATAAGGAGTCAGCCTCTGATGAATCATAAGATTATCATTAAAGTCATTGCTTTAAGGAAAAAACTTTTTCTTCTATTTTACTGTTAGTCGACAGAACAGAGAATCTGTGCTTCCCAGGCTCTGCTGACAGCCCCAATGTCATCGACTTAAGCTGCTCTCAGCAGCTAGGCCTTTTAAACACTAGTCATGGTATCTAGAGTCACATCTCTCAAATTTGGATGTATACTAGGTATGCCAGGAGAGCATCCACTCTAAAATCAGCAAAATTGGTTTATGTCCAGCAAAAATTTAATATTCGCAAAACCAAATTACATGCTGGGCATATACTCAGGGAGCAATGTTTAGATGGTCATGAAGACACTGAGTTAATTATTCTGTTTCTATACAAACATTCAAAACCAGAGCCTTTCAGTAATAGTTTGTAACACTAGAAATAAAGGCAACATGCAGCAGTTTTTGCAAGTTGTATGAAATGTAATAGTACATTTGTGGTAAACATATGCAGACAAACTTAACAGGCACCCAATGCTCAAATACTAAAGTACTAAATATGATTCAGTAGTGAGCAATTAAAGTGTTAAGGAGATGAAGCCAAACTGTTCTTTCTACAGAGGAGATGCCACTGGCTAAAGTTACAAGCAGTGGAAGAGGAAACAGATATAACAACCAACTGCAACTGCATATGATCAATTTTTTCTACTGAAATGGATGTACAAACTACAGTTAATGAATCTGATGAAGTTTTTAATGGATTGAGATGCATTATATCTATAATATATCACATTGCTATAGGCCCCAACATGCTTTCTGAAGTAGATGTGCCACATAAACCCCAATTAACTCTCAGAGACAGAATACAAACTGAACTTCACCAGATGGCTCAATCATTCGGAGTTAAATTCAGACACTACTGACTGGGTTAATAGTACGGTCACTGTACTAAAACAACAAAAAAAGTTATGAGAACTTTAAAGAAAGACATGAATAAAGCAATCAGCCTAAAGTAGTTCCCTAGAAGAGTGGGTGAAGAGGTCACATCTAGACTTCAAAATGCAAGAGAGCTTTTAGTTTGGGATGTTAGCCAAGGAGCCTGGCAAATCTAACTCTACAAAGAATTTGTTCCTTCAACTCTTTTCAGAATAGGTTTGCAAGGATGAATATATTCACAATTCCATCAGCACCTGATTTTTAGGAGTATCTTGTTGCAGATTTTGAAGGGTGTGGACAGCATGGAATCAAGTAATTACTACTGACCTGCTGGGAAGCGAAGAAGATCAGCTACCAAATCAGAATGTTTAATTTCTATAAAGGAGAAAGAACATTAGACTGAACAGAAACACACTTCTTGCCCAGCCTGGAAGAATTTGGTTATGTAGAAGAAAATAGTGACAAAGAGCCAGACTTGACCCTGTAAAAATGGATTTAAGTGTACGAATGGAATATCCAGAACAACGGGGTCTGGCATACATTCATGGACTTGTTCCCATACTTGAAAATATTCATCCATAACTTCTTATGGTTAAGTACTTCCTTCAAACAACACATAATGACAGTTGGTTGAATGGCAGCAGAAAAGCCTTTGGAATACAGAAGACATTATTCCACAAGTACTGGAATATTATAAGATTAAGCAAGGTCTACAATCTCAGCTGTGTTATGGATTATTTTAATATTTACTGACATGTGCTTCTAACCCTATAAAACATGACAGAATGCTCACACTTCTTTTAGTTCAGAAACAGTCTCTTGTCTAATGTCTAAGAAATCAGGATTACTTAAAAATAAAAAAATCCCACATACAAATGATTGTTTTCATAAATCCTGCTGTCCTTGCCGAAGCTTATTTTATACTAACACCTCTGTTCTGAAAAATAGGTGAATTATTTTACTTTTTCTATCTATCACTATCACTGCCATTTTAAAACATGATTAACTGAGATTTGACTGTTACATAGCTGGCAGGAATCTTCACTGCTGGGAATGTTGCCTTCTCTCTAGCTGTCTTAGAAATATGAGTCCAAGGTCAATCTGAAAGCAGATTTCCCTTAAAAATAATCCTTCCTTACAAACAGCTCACACATATTACTGAGTAGTACAACATAACCATAACATTACCCAGTTTCACCAGAAAAATCTTTCAAGCTTTCAATAGCTTCAAGGCCATGTAGTTTGGAGGAAACTTCAAAGATCAGCCTCAAAGCCTAGTCCTTCTATATGACTGCACTCTTAGCAAAGCCCCTCCCTATTTTCTTTGTGATCTTTCATGACTTAATTAGAAACATCTTTAAAAGGCTTTTTTTTTTTTTTTTTTTTTACTATAGTAGTATAACATCTGCATTTTCAGCAGTATGCTATTTAATCACATCGGGTTATAAAGTGAAATTCTTAGTACTTAGTGTAATATCTTGTAGAACCCATGCATTTGGTCTTTTAGTGTCCCTGACTCATCATCTTATATTCTTTCATCAACATTTTAATAGCCACTCTTAAAAATGTAATTTGATGGATAATTCTCCAAACCTGTTTCAGTTTTGTTATTTCTTTTAAAAGTTATGTCTCTGCACATGTTTTCTTTCTGTGATTCCTACACCTGAAACTAATTCTAAGCATTCAAACATACAGACTTAAGCCCAGGGCCAGCATAAACTCAGAGGTTGATAGAGCTATGCCAGATTCTGATTCCCATGTAAGAAACTTTTGTCAGTGTCAAGAATTTCACTTCTAGCTTTAATTGAAACATGTTTATTTATTATGTATCTAATGTATGGTATGCAGTGTAGTTTGAATTTAGACACCTGAATTCCATTTTAACCCTGTGTTCAGTCTCCACGTGCTTTATTGGATCTAGCGCTCGCTGTCTACAGTTTCAGCATCCTCTGTTCCAACATAGTTTAGTCATCAACTCTGAAAATCAACTATCTGCAGCATTTTGCAGCAGATAACTGGGTAGAGCATTTATTCACTTACTTAACTTCTTTCTTGGTAACTTGACAAAAATAAAACTCCATACAGTAAAGTGGGATAGCTAAGAATTTTAGGGAATTTTGGATGAAAGCTTCTGTGAGGATAGCATCTACTTAAAACCATACCTGATCTGGACAGCTCTGAAATAGATGTTTATGTTAAATGTTTACTGAAATATTTTTCTGAATGACTCTTCTTTCTTGAATATGGAGGGTAAGTAGTCATACTTATTTCAACTGGACTGTTTAACGTGAGTTACTTATGAGAGTACCCGGTCCTTTCTTCTCTAGCAATTCACAAATAGTTATCACAGAAACCAGGGGACTAGGCTGACTGTGAAAGCCCCAAAGAGAGCTCCACTGCCATATTTTTCCTTTGACAGATTTCTGCTAGCCTTTAAAGTACTAGGAAACAGGGATATTCAAACTACTCCCTGGACCTTCTGAAAAATGTCAGTAAGAAGAAAATAAAAAAAAAAAGACCAAATTGAACTGGCATTGAATTATTGGCAAGATCTAACATAACTGAACTTCATAAAGTTTAAAAAACAAACACAAAAAAACCCAAACTCCAAACCCAAACCAACAACTCTCAACCAGACAAAAACCTTTAAGGTATCTGCTATTGCTAAGGACATTCCAGAAAGAGAAGTTACTTGGAAAAACAGAGGAAAGAAGGTGTAGATGCTAAATATCTGATAGGGAGTCTGCATCTAAAACTCGAAAAGATACTTTAAGTTCTGGTTTGAAAAGTGACTATGCAGTACTGATGCTTGCTTATTCACTATCTGTGTGCACTGAGGAAGTCATATGTGCCACATTCTGCAGAGTGCACAAAAAAGAGACAGTATTTTCTTCCTATGTGTTTTAAAACAGCCCCACCTGTATACAAATTTCTACTACGTATTTAATGACACACCCAGAAAACTACTATGCTTCTATAGGAATAAGGGAATGTACTGAAAAAAAAAATCTAAATTTTGTCTACAGAGATTTGCCTCACTAAACTGTGTTAGCTGTTACAGATAAACAGGCTCCTCCAGGGAGAAATACAGAGCAAAAACCTAATTTTAAGTGCTCTGAATTGCTTTTGGAAGGGTTGGGTTCTTGCTATACAGATATTGCTTGAGAGTGCTAAAGTCAGCATATGTGCCCAGCCCCTAAAGAATAGGATGGAAGCATTGAATCTCTAGGGCAATATCTCTATTCTCAGTCTGGATCTTGAAAATAATCAGTCTGCAGAAACATGGCCTTTGCAAATTCTGCACAGCGTACCTCCCCTTTGAAGAATTCCACCAAACCCTGCAAACCGAAACCCATAAAAATTCTTAATATTTCTACAGCATGCACACAGGAAGTTAAACTTATCAGTTACTTTGGATAAACAAGGTCTTTTTTGTATTTATGGATGTATATGTTATACCAGGTGACCAGTCCTTATTTCCAGACAGTGTGGCTGAAGTCTTCATGTCTTGATATGCCCACCTCTTGCTTTCTTAAGCAAAATCTTTAAAGCACTTCAGTCCTTGAAGAACCATTGGACTGAATACATGCTTCTGACCCACAAGTGATAATTATGAAGCCTTATTTCAAAGGTGGAAGGACCCTGTATTACAACTTGCATTACTAGTTAATTCTTAAAAAAAGTAATAATTGGAGCCATTGTCTGAACTCAATTTCATTACACATGAGCAAATCTGGAATAAAGCTACTGCAGTCAGGTTAAAGTCAATGAACTATATCAGATTTTATATTGGCTCAGCTGAGATCACAAATTGGACCTGTAATTGGACCTTTAGTTTTAAATATAACATTTGCAATAGACTGTTCTGCCCAGGGAACAGACAACTGTATCTTGACGGAGTTCTGAACCTATTAGAATTAGCTGGGAGAGGGTGACTACATGATGAACATCTAATTCTATAAAAGAGAGAGAAGTGAAACTAGAAATAGGGAGGTGCTGAATTTGCAGTAGATTACCCTTAAACTTGCATCTGCATTAGCAGTGTTTATAGACCAGAAGAAGTGTTAACTTAAAACAAAATAGGTGGTGATGAAGGTGTGATGTCCGTATCACACTCTTTTAAGATTTTTTTTTTATTTAAAAAAAGCTGTAGTTGGGTTCCATTGACTGAATGCCCATTTGCAGCTGGAGTGCATTAGATGCATCCAGAATTTTCCACTTCAGTTTAATCCAAAAGGAATTTAGTTCCTGTGCTTCAATACCACATCATGATGTGAATCAAAGCACAGAAAATCGGGACCATCAGAGATTCAGTTCAAAAGCACAATGCCGATCTGAACTAAAATGACACTAAAAAGAGAAGAACTCCCAAGTACAGAAAGGTATTTGTAGGCTTTGCTGAAGATTGTTTATACGCTCAGTGGAAACTGTCTTCTTACAAAAAGGCCCTGAGTGAATCCTATCTGCGTTCTTTCCTGAAGTGGGGAGACAGGGCAAGAAGGCCTGTGAATGAATTGCTTTTTAAACAATGAGATAAAATGATCTTGTCAAGATCAAACTATGCTTGCTGCTTTTTAGCCAGCTAAAACTAATCATGTAATATACGAATGGTATATAAGACATCTCTTAAGACTAAATTGTTCCTAGAAGAAACTCTTTGGAAAGGCACAAGGACGTGCTGAGATAACATTAACTCTTCTGCTGACCTTTAAGAGAAAACATCAATTGCAGTGTAGATGCTTTTAGCCCAAACCAGCTAACCTGCCTAGGTTAAGGGCTGAAATACAGGCTTGCTCCCTTTCATATAACATCTTCCATTTTCAGTGCAGATGAAAGCCCTGATGTGTTGCTAGTCCCTTTACGCTCTTTCCGCAGCTCACCCTCGCGGGCCAACAAGGTGTCTTACAAGTCAGCTTGCAGAGGAATTTCATGTTACTCAACAACAGGTTCAGGGAAAGGCAGAAACTGTGAGGAAGCCTTCATACAGATAAGGCTTGCTAGTGAGGATGCTCACACGGTGGCTAGACTGTCTTGCTTCTGCACCTGCAGCAGCCATCTCAGCTCTGGATTTCTGCTTCCAGAGCTTTTCTGGAAAAGGCATCATAATCTGCTTCAATCGCCTTCGTTAAATAGTTAAATCAACCCGGATGGCTTTGCTAGAAGAAGGAGGACCTACTGTGTTGCCTCGCTTGGACTGATCAGCTGAAGCAGCATTTTTGGGCACCGAAGGAACAGCCAGGTCAACAGTGTCTTCAGCACCTTCAACCAGCACAGCTATTCACGAAGGGACTATCTGTCCGTGGCCTGACACAGGGGTACAAATCTGCACGTTAACTGTACGCTGCAGAGACAGCCTAAATGTAATTAGCTCTTTTGTTTAAGAATAAACTGACTCTAACCACTTCTTGGGCATGTGGTTCCTTCAAGACAAAAAGGCAAATAACTCAGTTACATTTAGAAAAATGGCTTTAATGAACAGGAAAATGGCATTTAATCTTTTGGTGCATCCTGCATTTTATGAGTAAATTCCGTGGGAAACTGTGTAAATGGAACATAATTATTTTTAAAATAGAATCCTTTGTTATTAGCTACATAACTGTCATGTGTACATAAAGCACCCTGCTGTACAGACAAAAGACTGGAAAAGTTTCCTGGAGAGTTTCTGCTATTGAAAGAATAAAAATTGAAGCAGTGGGGTGAACTTTTGGTTCACAGACTCAAATACTGAATGTTAAACCTGGCTGAGAAGAAATCACTTTATTCTGATAACCGGATTACTTAGAACAAAAATAGAGAAAATTAAGAACTGAAGAGCAGAAAATTAAGGTGGAATGCAATTTAAAGAGTAAGTAGATGATGTAGGCTTTCATTTTCATCCCCCCCAGTGTCCAGCTAATTAAAATTACAATCAAAATGAAAGTCTAAACTTGTAAATATCTTTAGCTAATGATTTTGTCTTTTTAATCATCTTCACATTCAAAGACTTTATTTTATTCATTTAGAGCTTTACAATAAAATGAAATTGTTTTTCTCTAGTAAAATCCTTTTAATTTTCGTTATCTGTTTCTTTTTACATCATACATTATGTATTTTTCTTTTTTCTTTCTAATTTCTGCACAGTATTCCCTACTTTTATAGTCTGTGCTCCTCTTACACATTTACTTAGAACTATTATAAAGTTAAATGTAATAAAGCGCTATAACGTAAACTTTTTGCTTAGCATAAAATCACTAGAGTTGCATCTACTGGCTTAAAAATTAATCTAGAAAAACACTAGTTCTCTTCACAAGGTGCATATGCAGATATAATGAATTTTTAAGACACGTATCACATACAACTTTAAATTTAGACAGAACAGCAAGTATTCATCTTTGTTTCTAAGACAAAGAATGGATTTGCCCCAATTTATTGACTGCTATCCATGAATAATGGCTGAGTTTTCTGTGAGCTTTGAGGCAACTCTTTTAAATGGTTCAGGAGTTAAAAGTAATTAAAGACATTCTTAATGTACTGGGCAGCAATGACTCACCTTTCTGACCTTAGTACTCTCAAAATTAAGTGTTTGCTGTGAGTATACTTTGCACTTCCTAACAGTCGGGGAATATGGAGTAATTTTGTCATTTAAAAACGCATACAAACTTAGATACTTTTTGATTTACATGTTTATGCCACCACAAAATTTATAAAAGAACATATCTAGTTTTTCTTCCAAATTTGTTTTTTTCTTTATGTAAGTTTTCTAAATGATGGTGAGGAAGTATCGAAAATGTAGAGAAAATTATGCTCGGTGGTATGGCTCTGTCTTAATCCCTTCCCTCATTTGGGATAATACAGGCATTTTATTTTATTTGGCTGGAAGTATTGACTTACAATGGGCACTAATGTTGGAATTTATCCAGTCATAACAATATGCTTTAACACCATACAAATACAACATTTATTTAGTAACTTAGTTCATTTCAACCTCAGTGTTACTTGCATGACCCAGCTACGCTGCGAAATCTGAGGATTCTGAACTGGATCCTGGGAGTCAGACTGCGGATGCTGAGCCACGCTTGAGAGATGGTTTTGTATTCCTGCAGTATTTAGAAAATCCCGCAAAAAAAGGGAGTGCCAACACCCAGGTGAAATGCCATAGGTTCAAAATACTCGGATTCAGTGGCTGGCTGACAGACAAAAATTCAGTGTGAACACATCTAAAGGTGCTAAGCCTTTAACTTTGCAGAAGGATACTTCTCAAGTTTCACATCTATAACAACTGTCATGGATGCTACAAGTCATGTGTGTACAGGAGATCCCATTCACAGGCAAACACAGCCCATGGGTGCATTTGGAACTTTTTAACAGTTTTCAACCTATCCGGGAAGATTTATACTGTCAATCATCACTCTGGTATCTGAATTATCTCCAGGTACAACCTATTAGCATCACAAAAGACCCTCCAAGCTATCATGAAGTGTCTGACAAACGTTTTGGGGGTTGTAAAACTTCTAGCTGGAACAAGACAATATTTTTATCTTTGTTATCTTCACTTTGATTTTCTTAGGAATTAACAGGAAAGAGGATGTTAGCATTATGCTCTATCTTGCAAGATAATGATCAGTTTTACACTGGCATACATATACACATCTCCACCAAAATAAGTCTCATTTTACACTGGTAAAAGCAAGGCCAGATTTTGGCCCAGCATCTTTTGGAATCTCTAACAACATACATTCCCTGGTTCTGAAAGGCAACTTTCATCTGGCTGCTTGGAAGATCTCCAAGAGTTTGTGCTCTGCAAGGTTTGAAAGGGATTAACTGCATACTCTTGTGCCTTTAGAATCAATATAACATATGGATTGGCCTCGTCGTCTTGAGTTGCCACGGACTGCAAAGGGAGTATTTGTACAATTCAGGAAGAAGTAATTGGGCTTAAAGCCTCTGTGGGTTTTTTGTGCACAAGTTAATTTATGTGAATGCATTAATGTTCATACATCAGTCATTTCACTGGGTCATCTGCCAAAAAGAGCGCCAAGATTTTGCCTATATGTACATAGATGAACATGAGCCCTGAGAGGCCTCTAGACCCAAGACATTTTAAAATATCGAATGCTTACTAAATCATTTTGTACTGTTAATAGATCAATCAGTGTTCTTGGTTTGGTACCAGCATATGTTTTCTAATATTAAAGATCTTTAACACAGAAGATTCAAAATCATCAGAACAGACACATTTGCTGCTTCAGACACTTGTTAACAGCTGCACTGCTTTGTACTGAGGTATTATAATAGAGATGTCCAGAGTCACCATCTGACTTTATGAGCTGATAATGATGCAAAATGGTTTAAAAATAGCCAGAAATAAAAGCACAGTGTAAGACAACTCTATGCAAATCACTAGAAGTATTTTGCAGCAAACGTTTCTTGGGTAAAACAAAGGAAGGAGTGCACATGAAAACTGTGCCAGTAACAGGCTGTGGCCTGGGAGGATTGTGGTAGAAGGGGAAGCATAGTGCTTCTTACCTGCATGCTCTTCCAGCGTCTGATCTAACAGCTCACTGTTTCCAAAAGGGGTGCTTTGGCTTGTGGATGTGCCCTCCCGATGCTTTCTTCATGTCAGCTCTAGGACTTGTGTCACAGCTTCAGCAAACCAGGCCAGCCTAAAACTAATTCATCAAAAAAGCAATTAGTTTTTGGTCAGTGAACAAACTGGCCCAGTGTACAAGGGGATCGATTGGGAACAAGAGCTGGCAGAAGTGAGAAGAAGGGGCTGGGGGGCCAGGAACAGGGTGAGGGGAAGAGCATGACTGTCCTTCACAACAAGACCGAGCCCTTCGGTGGGAGCAGTAGCACAATAAAACCTCTTTTGGATTACAACCATGACCTGGTGGTTTAGTCAGAGAAAACTCGATCTAGTCCCAATGGCTGTTTGTCTGAGCTGTGCTTTCAAACAGTGGAAAACTGGAGCTCAAGAGAGGAAAACGCCTTAATTAGCTCAGAATAAGGTTTAAGCATGATCTTTCTGTCTAGGACCTCAGATAAGTTTCACTGGTTTTCAGTATGTACACCTCTGATGTAGCTTTTAGGCAAAGGCAGGCAAATTTAACTTTAGCAAAAAAAGGTACAACTGCATACTAGACAAAACATTCTTTTGCTATGGTTAATTAGGAGTCCTTGCATATGCTTTTAGCTTTGAGAATTCATTAGGGCTGAAATTCTTAAACTGTGGTCTATGGCCTGTAAAATTCTTCTGTGTTTTTAGGTCTGCTTAAAGGACAGCTAAAATATACTAAATATTTTTCTAGTGGGGCTTTTCCTTACAAACAACTACTGCTTTTAACAGCAGATTTTATGACCGCTAAGTAGATGGGGAATCACCTCAGAAGAGAGGTGCTCTCTGGAACAGAGATGTTCTGTATTAAAAAATAATTTAAACTATTAAAGTTTAAAACCACTTGATCGATGGCTTTGCACTCTTAGTAACACTGACCTTCAGTGGCTTGACATACTATTGTAATTTTTCAATTTGCTATTATAAAATCCAGATTTCATAAACATATTATTATCTTTCCATTATGATTACTTATTCCCTCTAAGGTCTACAATGCTCTTCTAGAATATCTAAGTGGAAATGGGATTAGGATGAGATTCTGTCACTCAGGGGATTTGTGGAGAAAGGTGGGGATATGCACAGAAAAGGTCATTTCTTAGGGGCAAGATGAATAAAATGACACTGAGTTACAAAGAAGGACAGCAATAACAGTATTAGCAATTTTGCATGTTTTTAAATTGATTGTTTTATGTTGGAGATAGTAACGGAGAACGATGCACTGTTATTTTCTTGCCTTTCATAATATCCTTAAATAAATAAAAAATCAAGCTCTTAAGAAAACTACATTATTTCAATGAATTGTTTCTTTAGGTTACTGAGTGGTTTCATGTGAATTCTGTCTTCTGTGAATGTACTTGCTGTCTGACTGCTCGCGGGATAATTTTACCCACAAAATCTAGCCTAGAAATTGTTGCTTTCAAGGTTTGGTCTGCTTACTGTTTGTTTTGTCACTCAAGTCATGATTTTTTTGATCACCTAACTGGCTGAATGTGATATTTGAATGGACAAATAAATAATAACAAACTCCATTATGATACTTCTGTCACACAATGGTTGTAATGAAATTAGTAAAGGTGGCCTGTGGCTGAAAGATCAGACCAGGACTCCTTTGCCGTAAGAAGTATACCTGTCAAACTTTTTTCTTGTTTTTGTTATTTTCCTGTTTTAAAAAAGCTGAAGTCTGTGTGCCAGATCAAAGTAACATGATGTTTCAAGTAATTGCATTTTAATATGAAGTTTAAAAGTGTGCAGTATATACAGTGTAAGATAATGATTAATGTTCTCTGGACCCCAGTACTGAAATATTTTATGGTTCTGATACTACATTATTTTTATTTAGATACATTACTCTGTAACTGCACTTAGCTAAAGTGACTTGACATTTCTTTTAATGTCAGAGACTACGATAAACATGGCCAAAAGAAGAAAAAAACCTGTCTTCAGTTTTGCATTTGATGCAATTAAGAAATAATCTCTGTACCTGGTAAAGCACAGAGATACTTCACAATTAAATAAGGTAATTTCCAGTGTAATGCATATGGAGAGAAAACAGCTCAAGAGGAGAAATGTTTTGCTCAAAATTAGATTAATAGATAATACGAAGGATGCAATTGACTATGAAGCGGTGGATTAACTGCTCAAGGCGAGCCATGCTGGGTATTGAAATGCACATGAACAGCTTCAGGGGAGCAAACTATGGGCATACAGGTTAAACACAGCGGTATTTAAAACCTGTTTGTGCATAGATTTGGAAAATGTTTCTTGAATTGGTAACTGAGTCTTGCATTGTCCAAAGTTCTCTGGAGCGAAAAAGGGTGAATAGAGCAACATTCTTGCAAAGAACTAAACTGCTAGAACATGTCTTTCTCAGGTAATTTGCTGGAAGTCTGGAAATCATCAGTGACACTTTCAAGGTATAAAAAACCATGTTAACCAGCACTGAGGATCTATTTTTATTAGCACGTATTCCTGAAAATCTTACTATGATGAATTTAAATGGCAAATCTTGGGACTCTTTTACCCCTCTATTGACTGTTCTTAGTGCCCTGTACGCCTGATGCTTGGCAGCATTTGGATACAGGACAGAGGAACTTTGGAAGCACACAAAAAGAACTCAAGAGACTTTAACAGGTAGCTCAGATGAGCGAACAAGGTTTCGCATTCACTCCCCTCACATAGTAGCTATATTTCTAATAGCCACTACAACAATATAAAACTGCAAAGGCTTTGACCCCTTTTGACTCCTGTATTTCTATGCAATCCCCATCTACAGGCCTCCCAGGCTAAGGGAACATCTAGCTGCAGATATAAACATTTTTGTTATTTTCTTTGCTTCTCTCTCAGTTCTGCTCTTGTTCCGCAGATACTGAGCTGCTGCCAGCAGAGACAGTGGTTCTCTGCCATAAAAACTTTTAAGAAAACCCTTAAAGCCACTTCCCCATTTCCTGGTCTGGAACAGCTGAGCTCCTGCTAATACTGCTTTTTCTACATTTTGCTGATCCTTCTGTATTCATTTTCACAGTGAGAAGCACTGGTTTAAAGATATGAATAACTTAAAACATGTTGGGAGGAATAACTTTCTCTATCACAAGAGATGGAATAACTGGAAAAGTTGACTGGGTTTAGCCACTTTATTCATCTATACCATAGCCAACACTGGAGGCCTTATTCTCAAGATTCAGTCACTAGTTCTGCAACACACCCTTAGGTAACTTTGGTAAGTCACTTATCACTTTGTAAAACAATGTTTCTTCTTTCTGAAACATGTCTGTTTAGGCAGAAACTGCCTGTCGCTGTGTTTTGTGTAATGCTCAGCCTTAGTGATATTCAAAGTCTTAAGGCCTCCTGAATCATACATAATAAACCCCAAACTTTAAGTTTCTTTCCTCAGACTTGTTCAAACACAGTGACCATCAGGTCCTAGTGGCGGCCCACCCAGAAAAGAGAGGAAGGTTTTTATCCCGACCCCTGCATGAGAGGGCAGAAGAGCTTTTATCACCCTAAATGCATTGCAGCAGAAAACATTTTATGATTTCTAGAAAAGCACTACATGAACCAAAAGTATCCCCTCGCCTTGCCTTGGGTGGCACTGCAGTCCATTTGGCATAGCCGGCTGGGAGTTAAAAGCCTTGCTCGATGGTTCTCTGTAGTCCAGGGTGCTCGTACCCTCAGGACGTGCTAAACCGTGAGGGAACCCCGGCTCTGCGGGGCTCAGCTGGGCGCCGGGAAGGCGGGCTCCTCAGAGATCTAGAACCTTCTTCCCACCGCCGGAGCCCTCAGCGCCCGCCCCGCCTAAAGCAGCCGCCCGGCACGCTAAACCGTGAGGAAACCCCGGCTCTGCTGGGCGCGGCTCGGTGGCGGGAAGGCAGGCTCCTCAGAGATCTAGAACCTTCTTCCCGCCGCCGGAGCCCTCAGCGCCCGCCCCGCCTAAAGCAGCCGCTAAAGCGTGAGGAACCCCAAGCTCTGCTGGGCTCGGCTGGGCGTCGGGGAAAGCGGGCTCCTCAGAGATCTAGAACCTTCTTCTCGCCGCCGGAACCCTCAGCTCCCGTCCCGCCTAAAGCAGCCGCCCAGCGCGCCCCTCCCCTCAGGCGCGTGCGCCGTCTGCCGGCGGGGGCGGGGCGGGGCTTCGCTCGGCGGCGCGTCGGATTCGAACGGCCGGGCCGGGCCTTGCCGAGCCGGGCGGGAAAGAAGGAAGAAGGAAGGAAGGAGCCAGGCGACATGGCGGACTGGGGGGCTTTGCGTCGCCAGTGCCCGCTCCTCCTGCCGCAGAACCGGGAGGGGACGGCCTACGAGGGTTTCGTCACCGCGCAGGTACGGGGTCCGGCGAGCCTCCCCCCGCTCCGCTCCTTCCCGCCCAAGGCCCGCGCTGGCGGGCAGCCCCGGGAGCGGGGCTGTGGGAGCGGAGAGCGCGGAGCCGCCGGGTTGGTGACGCGGGAAGTGCCGGGGGGCGTAGCGGGGCCGGTTCCTGCTGTGGGCCGTGAGGGTGCTGCGGGCAGGCGGCCGCTGACGGCTTGTGGGCTGGATTCGTCCTGCTGGAAAATGTTGTTTTGGGGGCAGATGTTCCGTGCCTGCGCTCCTAGCCTAGGGTAAAGGCTGAAGCAAACGGCTGATTGTGAGTGTTTTCCTTTCACTTTATGTGTTTGTGAGGTTTCAGCTTAAGTAGTTGCATCAGCTCTCTCAGGATCTGGTAAAGTGCTGTACAGGGAGAAGAGCAGCACCTCAGGTTGAGAGTGGATGCTTTTAAGCCAACTTTGCCATCAGAGGCACTATGCAGTGACGCTGCGGCCATGGCTCTTTAAAATGTTACACCTATGCGTGCACACAGACCACAGAAATAGCTTTTAACAGGTGTATTTCATTTAGAAATAGCGTGGGATTTTCTTCCTATAAAAACAAGTTAAAAGACATGGGCTGTGTCACACTTGCGTTTTCAAAAGCAGTTTTGCAGTCAAAATTCAGGAAGGTTTTTGGTGACTCTCGTGTAGAACTTTCACAGGACATTAGCAGACGTGTGTTTATATTTATATTGCTCTGAACAGCTGTACCTTTTGAAATGCTCTGTGTGTTAGAATGTATCCTGGAGTTAATGGGAAGGTTAAGATGCGAGTGTGAACATCTGTTCTCAGATGTGATTCTTTTTGATTAGGGTTAAGGCCATAATGTAACAAAGCCTGAGGTACCTCGTTTAATTTAAGCATGCAGTAAGCATCAGCTTTGGAAGAGTTTGGGAGCAACTCATGTGCCAATGGGCTATATTCAGCTCTGAAACAGGTATCTTGTTTTTGCTTGTGAGCATCACAGAAACACTGAGGTTGAAAGGAACCTTTGGAAGTCCTCTAGCAGGGTCAGCTCAAGGTTGCTCAAGACCATGTCTAACTGGGTTTTGAATATTAAGCACGGAGACCGCGTAACCTCTCAGGCAGCCTGTTCTGGTGTTTGACCACCCTCGCTGTTACTGAGTTTTTTTCATTGCATTTAGGTGAAATTTCCTGTGTTTCAACTTGTACCCGTTGCCTCTCATCCCATCAGTGTGTGTCACTCAGAGTCTGGCTGCACTTTCTTTAGTCGTCCTCCATCAGGCATTTGTACACACTGGCAAGATCCCCCCTGAGCCTGCTTTTCTCCAGGCTAGCCCGCCCTAGCTCCTTCAGCCTCTCCTCAATTGAGAGGTGCTTTAAGCTCTTAATCACCTTTGTAGCTCTTCACTGGAGTAACTCTAATATGTCCATGCCTTTTTTTGTACCGGGGACCCAGCATTCCAGGTGTGCCTCACCAGTGCTGACCAGAGGG
Source organism: Strix aluco (assembly GCF_031877795.1). Classification (NCBI taxonomy): domain Eukaryota; kingdom Metazoa; phylum Chordata; class Aves; order Strigiformes; family Strigidae; genus Strix; species Strix aluco. The sequence continues at coordinate 1,637,181 of NC_133933.1, read as the reverse complement.
GAAGGATCAACCCCCTCGACCTATTGAAAAATACTTTTCCTAATCCAGCACATGAGGCTGTTGGTCTTCTTTGCTGTAAGGGTGCACTGCTGGCTCGGGTCCGACTTCATGTCCATGAGGACCACCGAGTCCTTTTCTGCAGGGCTGCTCTCTAGCTGGTCAGCCACCAGTGTGTGCTGGTACATGGGGTGAATCCTCTCCAGGTGCAAGACTTTGCACTTTCCATTCTTAAGTTCATGAGGTTTCTGTCAGCCCCTTTCCTCAGCCTGTTGAGGTCCCTCTGGATGGTAGCACAATCACACAGTCTGTCAACCACTCCTCCCAGTTTAGTATCCTCTGCCAACTTGCTGAGTGAGGGTGCATCCTGTCCCATCATCATCCCAGTCGCTAATGAAGGTCAAATAGTGTCGGCCCCAGACTGACCCCTCGTGTGCACTCCTGCTGGGCTTTGTCCTGCTGATCACAACCCTTTGAGCCCAGCAGCTCTGCGGGTTTTCACTCCACCTCACTCTCAGCTTATCTAGTTCCTCCTGCTTCAGTTTGTCTATAAGGATGTTATGGGAAAGAGTATTAAAAGCCTTTCTGAAGTTGTGATAAAGCATCCACTCTATCAGTCATCTAATCACAGGAGGAAATCTGGTTTTGTTCTTAACTTCCTGCTGAAGAAATCTCAGAATTTGTGGACATAATTCAAGGTATGCTGAGCTGGAATTGAGTCTGGAATAAAAGTTTTGAGATAATTGCCCTCTTTGCTTCAGGGAGGAGTTAAACCTACTTGCAAACCTTATTTATTTCAGTTTTATTTTGATCATCCCATGAGCAAGTAGAAGGAGGATCACAAGTAGGGATAATTACTGAAAATACAAGTAGGTGGCATTTAAGAACTGACCCATATGGATTGCACTAACAGGGAAGAAAAAATTACATTCACGTACTTGGGACTGGTTTTGTTTACAGTTTGTAAAACCTTGCCCAAATGTGTTGTGGATCAGTGCCCAAGTTCCTTTGTAGTGTAGTACTTTTATGATAAGAGTCTAATCTGACTTTTACTTGAGTTGAAGACAGACTTCCATGTACTTCTTCACCATGACTTGGATTAAATTATATTTCTTGGTTTTGTCCGGATTTGGATAAAGTTTATTTTTCTTCTGAAAGGTGTTATTTTTGCTCTATGAAATGTGATGCACTGAAGAGTTTTTACTGAATACTGTCAGTTAGAGGTCATGAGTATTTCAACTTCAGAATTAAAGTCAGCATTATTTCTACCTGTCACTCATGCTGCTTTTTTTCCTAAAGAAAGAAATTCTGACTAATATTGCTGAAAGTCAGATAAGACAAACTTTCTTTCTTAGCTGATCTTATAGGGAATAATTCCCACAAGTGTCTAATATTTTTCTTTGCTGACCTTCCTTTAACTAAATGTTTGTTTTCAAGGGTAGAGACTTCCATATCAGGATACTGTTACCAATGGATTTGCAACTGAAAAATGCAAGGTAAGATAGTTTCATGAAAGCAATTTGTAAGTGTATGTAACAAAAGTTTGTTTTGATAAAAGCAATGATGGATATGAATATGAATTATTCTTTTTTTCCAATATCACTGTGGTAATTAATTCTTATTAATTTCAATTTAACCTTGCAACAGAATTATACAGCATCAGTGTTAATAAACGCTGACAATAAACGTTGCCTGTATCAAAATATTTTGTTGTTAATTAACTTGGAAACCTGTTGTAATTAATTGGTTGTTTTTATATATAAATCAATGTACTTGGAAAAAGATGTTCATTTAAATCAGATTATTTATATGTCACCATTTGGGAAACAGAAAAATCAGTGCAAAGTTGTAAATTTAAGCAATTATGTACTTGATGGTTAGCATAGCTTTTTTTTAACTTCATTTTCTCTTTCCTGTTAATATGTATTCACTTGTGTTACCCTTTTCTTGAAAAGCTCTGTTGTTATTGCTGTGAGTGTTGATCACAGTAATATTGGGGGTGTGGGGTGTGTGTTGTGTGTATGCACACATACATGGATTACTCCTGAACATTGTATTTTGTACTTCTGCCTGGGCCAGCCTGCTCTGAGCTCTGAACAGCTGCCTGGTTCGGTAGCTTGGTTACATTCTAGGTCGGATACACATTACAGGTAACTTTGACATTTTCAGGATATCATTTTTAAATATTGGTATATTTTATGAAGTCATATTAGCTTGCAAGAATTACGTTGTTGTTTTTGGCAAAGAACAGGCTTTTGTAGGTAAATGATTCATTTTTAATGGACTTTGAGATTGTGACATTTGAAAGTGTTAAATAACTTTGAATATGGAAATCAAAAGAAATTTTGAAATATTTTTTTATTTTGTGTTTTTAAAAAAACCTTTTATGTTGTTGTGTAGCAGACTTTCTGATGTCTTCTAAAAATCACGTACTGTGAATTTAAAATTTATACAAAATACTGTTTGTCTAGGATAGAGTGTAGCTGGCACCTAAAGAAGATACTGCATGGATATCGGCATATTTTGAAGCAGGTATACAGGTTCTAAAACCATTTTTGTTAAATATAACAATTCTGAAAATCTTATACTCACACACCTATTGTAAAAGTGTTAAAGAACGCTCCTTTCATTGTATAACCAAGATTTGTTTTGAAATGCTTGAGGATTTGTGGGTCAATCTAGAGAGAGAGATAGAATTTAGTAAATATTTATTTTTATTCAAGCTTTTTTATAAGAGAAAATGATTTTTAATACATGGCTGCTGACATTTTACTGGAATTTTTCTTTAATCTCTCAATTAGAAACAGATTTTGTTTTTCCTTTTTTAAGTACTTATTTTTTATGAACTATTCATAATGCAAAGAAGAGACTTCATATTAATTATTGATAGATCTAGCTCATTCTGTGTTGTAGACAGTCAAGGAATGTGAGTTAAACCTCCCTGTCCAGAAGAAACTTTGTAGCAGGGATACAACAGCCCTGCAGTCACAAAGAATATTTTGTTTCTAAGAAGGCACCTTTGCCACATGTGCTAGTTGAGACCCTGTATCTCATGGGCTGTGCACCCCGTTGTAGAACAAGGGCTGTGAGTTGGGAGTAACCAAAGGTACAGAGCTGAGGAAATGTAATTGTAAATATCTACTGCATCTGAAGATAGGCAAGGATCCTTAATCATGTACACCATATAAAAGCAGATGGGTCTGAAAAGTTCCTAAGGAAAATGTAACCGACTAAGAAACATGTTTGAGTGATTCTAAAGCTTTTGTTCTCATTGGAGAAGACGAAAGTCTTCATAAATACACAAAGTGTAAAGTCTTCATAAACTACGTAAATGTGTAATGTGACAAAGGTGATGGGTAATTTTCAGTAAAGTTTCCTGTACTCTGGGAGATTTGGTCTGTAATTGAAATATTTAAACATGTGGTACACAGTTGGGGTTTTTTATGTTAATTGATTTGACAGTACTAGAAACATGGATAGTTAGAGTGAAATTTTTTACTACTAAAAGTTAGGAGCTGAAGAAAATGAACTGATACTGTGTTCCCTCCAGAGGTTGCACAGCTGTCCAGATCTTGTCAGTTTTATGGTGGAGCTGAAAACTATTTTGGTAAGTGACAGAATATATGTGTGGGAGATTGGATGTTCTTATAGCTTTGGTTTTCACTTTCAGGTTTTTTTTACAGTTTACTGTTTGATAAATGGATTTATGTTTGGTTGGGGTTTTTTTAAGAGGTGATTTTGTATGTATGTCGTTCATGTAATATTTGTATAAATATCCTTCAGGACTGTACTCTTTGGAAATTGGAGTGTTACAGAAAAATTAAAATCCTGGCAAGGGATCTCAGTATAGAGCCATCCTCTTCACAATGATTTTCTTGGAATTCCTGGTATTGTCCAGATAGTAAAGAAGGCTTATAATCATACAAAGGATTATACAGTCAGTGGATTGCTGAAGGTGCTTTCACCTGTGTGACAACTTGACCGATAAATGCAGAAAGCAGATAGCTTTTTTTATAGTTCAGAGACTGCTGTTTATTCTTTTTAAAAAAGATTTTCTAATCTGGGATTTAAGAGCAGCAAAGTCTGTAGTTTACAACATGAAACTGAGAATTTCTTGTCTTAGTAAAACATTATTCTATGAGCATTCTTGGCACAGAATGCTTGTGTACAACCTGCTCAACTTAGAAATAAAACACAGTACGTACTCTTCAAAACAACAACAGAAATACCCTCCTGGTGTTACATTACTACTCTGCACTGAGAATTCCTTTCGTAGTCCTGGTTCAATCCCTGCCAAACATTAAACCAGGCAAAGATGCTTGGGATAGGACTGAATAATAATGTCTATGTGTGGCTGTTTGGGAATATTTCACAACAGTTATTCCATCTCTCTGCCTGGATGCACAAGCGATCAGAAAATGAGAATGCAGTGAAGGTGTGATTCATGCAAAATAATAAAATAGTGATCCTCAGTGCAGATAGGAGAAAACAGAAGATGCTGCAGGGGAACTGGGCAGAAATGGTTATACTGATTTTTATTTTTCTATTTATTATTTCTTTTATTTAGATTTATTAATAATTTTATTATTAATTACATTAATTTCTGTATTTGTAAGCATAACTTTAACTTCACTTTTAAAGAACAACTAACACAACACAAATGTGGAACGTATGGTTTGGTTTTGGTTTTCTCTGTAATGCAGCGTTACCTTTTTGATAGAAATTTCTTTTTTGAGGCATTATGACATACTTGAGTGTCTGTACCAAAACTTACTCTCTGGGATCCTATGATGTTAAAACAGAAATTGATTTTTTTGATTTTTGGGGTTTTTTTTTTTGATTGCTATATAAAGTTGTATATAGCTACTTAAAAATAATATGGGCGATTTCATATATGTGTCGTCTTTTGTGGCTGTGGAGCCCAGGAGACAGCTGTGGGCTTAATAGAACCTTCTTTTGAAATGTTCTTTCAGTCAAGATGCTTGACTTCAAATTTATTAGCTGAAAAAGAGGCACATTTGATATTTGCATCTGAAGACTGTTGTCAACATCTGTGGGTTTTTTTAAATTGCAGATGTTTTCATTACCAGTATCTGAAGTAATTTACCAAACAGCTTCTTTGTCTGCTTTAGCTGGAGGCTATAACAAAACAAATGCAGTCTACAGTTAATTTTACATAAGCTTAATATTTTTGAATGAATTGCAAAAATCACATGACTAAATAGATGCAAAAATATTGAAATCTCTCTTAATGATGTTTTTAATGTTCTTTTAAACAGGAAATTGCTTTAAAGAATACACAAGACCTGCATATACCACGGCCGCCAGAATACTACTCCTGTCTTGTCAGAGATCTAGAACTATTGGGTTGGAATAAGTATGTTTATTTCTTAACAGACATTATCTTTAGAATATCTGTTCTTCTTTTGCATTTGTGAGTTGAACATATAAAATGCGCTTGTTCTGTTAATTTATCCTGATCACAAACTGGCTTTGCTTTAGAAACTTTGCTGCTTTGTTTTTAATTTAAGAAATCCCAACAAACCTGTATCAACTGAAGGTATATTTTCAGTTTCAAGTAACTGAGATGAAAGGTGAGGTGCTACTACTAAGATATCAATTCTTCTTTGACCTATGTTTATAACTATTGGCATAGTAAACGTATTTAATACAAATTTTATAGTTTTCCTTTTTCTTCCTTCTTTTTTCTACTTTGTACAGCTTTTTTTGACTATTCCCGTATGCTATGGTTGATCATGAAGGTGTATCTTCATGCTTTCATAAAAGCAGTTCATAGATTTTTTTAGAGCTAGAATAATTATTTTTAAAGAAGGATCTCCTTAGACAAAGGAGTAAGTTAAATCCAAAAGTTAAATCTACAAGAACAACAACAAAAAAAAAAAGTGGAGGGAAGAACTTGGAAAGCTCTAAATCCAGAACTTCAAAACAGCCAGCTCTTTGTGACACCCCCAGGGAGGAGCATATATATATTTTGTGCTACCCAGAGGGATTTAGGGATGAGGGCTGTTGAAAAGCATTCCTTAGTCTCCAAAACAGTGGAAGCAGACCATGTTTGGGGGAGCAGGGCAGCATTTCCAAGTGGGAAAAATGTTGGTTACTGCACAAGGAGTGTATAAAATGTGTCACCTGAGGATGGAGGCTCAGCGCACACAAGAACGTGGTTTCATGTATATCCTGTAAATTGAGTATCTGTGGAACAAGTTCAGGTTGTCTTCTGGGGGAAGGAGAACTAGAAATGAATTTTTTTTTACCTCAGCTAAAATGGTTGGTTTAATACCATGGGAAAGAATGTCACGTTAGCAAGGGCTTTGCTGAGGAATCTAATGTACACATAGCTGCCTCTGGGTACCTTCTCATTAGGGTCATTATTTACAGTCCCATATACTCTCAGATGAGCTCCTAGAACAACTTTCATTTCACCCTACTACAGAGGAAAACAAGGTTGTTCTCCTCACACCTCCTATAGAAACCTGAAGGAACACACAGTTGTGATGAAGTACTCAAGGTCCATGTGGAAATTTTTCAACCTGCAAAGCTTCCTGTTTTGCAGACTTGAAAGGCTTTAACTGCCATCACATGTGCCACCACTGACAAGTTCTCTGAGTCTTTTACTCCTCTGGCAGAGAGCCTGAAATGAATGATTTCTATTCTTTCCCCTGGAACCTCCAGGAGAACCTCTATGGGCTTGAAGAAGGTAGTTGTTTCTGTGTAGGGAGGCATTATGAAAATATATTTGAAGGCTGTCTTTAATAATATGCAATTAATCTCACAGTGCCTTCTTTCAAGGGGTTAGGAAGAAAAAGATGTAGGATGTTGAAGAGTTTTGAATGAGACGCTACTTTTTAGTTTCAGTAAAATAAAAGTTTTGAAAAAAGCCTAAATTTGCGTCGTTCAACAAGACAAAGCTACTTTTACCTTAGTCTTGGATGGTAAGTTAACTTTAACATGTGTTTATTTTGTTAAAGAAGCCTTGAGTTTAAGAATAGTTTTGAGTTTTCTCACCTGATTTGTGGATAAGTAAATAACGTGATTAAGTAGGAATTTATTTTGAAGGCCCACTTTTATTTAAAGACTTAAAACATCCCAGTTAAATCAGCTGAAGTCTTTTCAGTGATTTCCATTATTAAGTATGTAGTTGTGCCAGCTAATGAAACGCTCTATTAAAATTTCTTAGACTCAGGTCGGAGAATATTAGTTAAAATTTCCTAAACACGTGGGAAATAAATTTTGAATTGTGCCTGCTCTCCCAAAATGAAAATAACCCCATCACCTTCAAAAATCTGATGCCAGCAAAACAGACACTGATATAAAATAAATATGCTTTAAAGATATGTATAAAAAGTACTATATTTATAATTTGATAGCTAAATATAGTATATAGCTAAATATACTAAAAATACACTTTGAAAATATCATTTAGTAGTTTATCTCAAAACTGATATTTTTTTCTGACTTACTGCACATAGAAAACATCCAGTGGTTTATAATTAAAAAGCATATCAGTGTTTTATCAGAGAGCATGCTTCTAGGGCAGAATTTGACCTGGTTTCTAGGCAGAGATGGTCTTCATGTAGACACACAGCTTATGCTGTGCTTTTGTCCGGTGTGGTTGTGTAATGCAGTAAACATACACTGCTTGATTGACTTACGTTGCAAACTTTCTAGTTGATTGGGTTTTTTTGGTTGGTGAAGTCAATCATTAATCAAAGGGCTAGGCTATACATACAGGATCATATCGTTTACTACGAGTTGGAAGGCGAATAACCTAGAGAGGCGATTTGAAGTACGTTAGTAAGTGACACCTCTAGTTTTAGTGTGCTTTGAACAGTATAACAAACTACTAAGAAGGCCTCTTAACCTGGACTGATTTTGAGTTGCAGGTGATGCATGTCTGTGTGTTAGTCAAAAACACCCTGGTATGGTCTTTCAGCACAAAACTAAGCCTGCATTTAGTACTGGCAGTAAGGATCAATCACTGCTCACACCTTGAGAAGCCTCCAGCTTGCTTTATCAGGATTTTTCTTAGAAAAGAACTGTCTTGTGGACCCTAGATTTAGTTTTTCCTAGTGAGTTTTGGGTCATGCTGGAAGCTGACTGCATCCAAATCAAACTGAAAAAGTACAGGATCGTTTGTTTGAAAGAGAAAGCAATAAGCTATGGTTCCTTTACCTCTGAAGTGAGTTACGGAGCTCTCGGGTACGGCACAAATTTAGTGTGTTCTAATGGCTTTCATCTAAGGAATATGTGAGGCTTCTCAGAAACAAATTGAAGACATAATCTGCAATGATCTTACACCGCTTTCCTCCTAAACCACTGGAAGTACAAACAGTAATGAAGATTGCAAATGGGTAGGCTGCTGTGATTAGATATAATCACTTGCTCTGTGATACAGAAAACTTGATTTTTTGGACCTAATTTAGGTGTGGGGGAGGGTGAATATGCTTTCATATTCGAATACTTGTCCACGAAAGTCACAGTTCAACAGGTTATAAGATTGTACCAAATTTCTAACACTGAGTGCTGTCCTAACAGCTGAGGAGATCAAAGGAGGATACTTCCTTCATTTTAAGAACATGGCAAAATACCAGCACAAACCTAATCAGCTGAGGTGGGAGAGAGTACAGGTGTAGTAGTATTAAGTTCTAGGAAAGGCTCTTTTATCTTATAATCTTGCTGGTTGATTCAATGACAGTGTCTTGGGAAGGTAAATTATCGACTGTAAAACATTTGTAGGACTCTTATCACCCTCATGTGGACTCATAAAGATTGCCAGTATCTTTTTAGGTCCATGGTGTGAGTCATGATCCCCCTTGTCTCAAGTCTCAATGCGTTTCTGCTTGATACCTGCCAAGTTTTTCATAGAAAGTATCTTCTCCTCTTGCCTTCTCCATTTCCAAGGGAATCCTGCCTTGTCGTGTGCTCTCAATCGTTTGTTACGCTGAGTTACAGTACTTCAGGGGTTTAACTGAGGCTTTCCATCTTGATGGTCATTCCTTTTTTTTTCTGTGTGATGAAACGGAGCCTACAGAGGAATAAAGGTTTATATAACTGAAATACTACCTATGTAAACAATTCCTTATTTGATTATACAATCATACGAACTTCATACAACTTTTACAGCATTGTCCAACTTCCTCCAGTCCTACAGCACTGACCCTTTCATCTCTTCTTATCCAAAGATGGGTAGGGTGATGTTACAGAACAGGTAGCCACAAAGCTACAGAGTTCTTTTTTCCTATCCTAAATGGAAAATTGAATCCTCCTTCATTCCCCGGAGGCAATTTATTGTTCTTACATGCTGTTGAGAAGAAGGAAGGCTGGCTATGAATTTTCATTCTGGGTGTTCTTCAACCCTGTCTGAGGAGTTTTTTATTCCTTGCTGTTCCTGTTTGTGAAAAAGTTTGAAAGGGAAGAGAACGTTTTACTAGAAAACCTCTAAGTACGTTGTCTGTAATGAATAATACTTAAAAGGTGTTGTGTTGCTTAGCTTGGATAGTTGTCTTCTATGAGTGGCTAGTTATTGAAGTCAAAATTAAATAAAAGGCGTACGAATTTCCAGATTGGTCTGGATTGTGGTGGTGCTTCATAGAGGTTATGACCTACATTTTTTTACAGTTTTTCTCTGTTATCTCCAAGCTTGGTGAAAATCACATGTTAAACTGGTTTTAAATGATACTTTAAATATGAATTCTAAAACTAAAAATATGTTAAAAATTGAATAGTGGGCTGAACTTGAAAATCATTTTATGATGTATCCCTCTATACATAATTAAACAGGTAGCCATTATCGGTGCTTTTAGCACCTTTTCAAAATGCTTACTTTAAAAAAAAAAGTCTAATTTACACTGTCAGTAAAACTGAATGTTAAGGTTCTTTACAAAAATGATTGAATATAATCATACTGTCACTATATTTTTTATATAATGGTGTGCATATATTTTTTTATATTTAAATTTATGTTTTAAATATATAAATTGGCACATATGCGTACATTTATTTTAGAGGCTGTCACGTTGTTAAACTAGTTGTAAAAGTACTGAACCCTTAAGGATTTCAGAAATAAATTTTAAGATATGTCCATTGCTATCTAAGAGGTAAAAATAATTTTGTAAACTTGTTCCCTCCCACCCAGTATAGAGTAAGGAACTGCAAAAATGTTTGATTTTAAACTAACATAAGCCATACTTTTCTGGCACCTCAGCAGTGAAGTTGTCCAAGCAAGATGACTGTCAGAACGGATAATTTTAAATCCTAAAGACCTCGATAGCATCCCTTTAATTTTTCTGTTCTCCTTTGCTATCTAACCTCACAGTGCATTGATGCAGGCTTTGTTTGGGACAATGTGATATATTTTATTGCGGTAATCATTCTGTGCCTTAGCTGCTGGTTTAGGATTTCCCCGCCCCAAGCAACAGTAGATGGAGGGGTGGGATATAGAAACTTTCTTATCCTTATAAAAATTTGTGATATAATTTTGAGGTGAATTTGGAAGAAAGCAGGAGTAATGATTTTTTTCCAGTTAGAGGAAGAATGCTCCAATTCTTTCTAAATAAATTGAGTTTAATTTACTACAGTGGAATTACCAAGACTTGTATTTCTTTCAACTGTTGTGGAGAAAAGGAGTGTCAAAATATTCCCAAGAATTTGTAGGACTACTTAATATTGCATTAATCAGTATTAAACATTAAATAATATATCTCTTTCCCTACGTAGTATCACTGTTGCTTTTTCCAGCTGTATTCTTCAGTTCCCTCATATTGAGGCTATGTCATTTATGTAGATCATTTTCTTTTCTTCTTTTCACTTCCTAGGAATGTGAACTCCCTTTGGTGTGTGTATACTTGTACAGGCTTCTACAGCTCTGTTACCAGTTTCCCTTGAAAGATAACCGTTTTTCTGAGCGTGCTGGCTCGGGTGACTGGGCTAGTATGTAATGGTTTTTCAAAAAAATGTTGCTTAGGCCAGCAAGCAGATGCTTTCTTTGAACTCTGATAGGCCTTTCCATCCATCTAGGTGATAAGTTGTACAATAATCTTGGACCGCTTTTTTATCTTTACGCAAGAATGACATAGTAAAAATGCCGAAATATTCACATGCCCAATTCACTGGTAAATATATGGAGAAGTTTGAACCTTTTTGACAGCTGCTGAAGCTACTCAGCAGAACATATTTCTAGAGAACAAGGTATTTTACAATTGTATTCATCTTCATTGTTGTGGGAAGCACAAATCAGTGATATCTTAAGCAAAGAGTCAGTGATTATGTCAGAAGTTTTAAAACTTATTTACATTTAGTAGGTACTTGCTACTTGCTTGGGTGCAGGTGTACCGTGTAAAACTGCCATGAAACGAAGGCAAATCATCATAAATAACTCATTTTGTACCTGTTTGGGTACTATTTTCTGCAGAAAATCAATTTCAGAATATGAACCAATATCCACTGAATTTTCCACAATAATAGTATTGATAATAAAAGAGAACTTCATTGAAGAGAAAAGCAAATCAAGAGCATAAAAGTCTCATACAGTAAGAAACTGCAGAAATGGATCAAAGATTTGACAGGAAGTTTAATGTGTACATAAGTAGAGGCTGACAGGAACATGCTGTGTGTGTCAAAGGTTCCAGTGATGGAAAACTGAAACACAGTGCTCACTGACCACAGCATGAGCCTTGACACACGTTGTAAATAACCCAAAGATATATGACTGCATTAAGCAGTAGACTGGTGTATTAACAGCAGTAAATCTAGAACAGCAGAAATGGTTGGCATATAGGACTTCCTCTGATTAATATTTGTAACAGACTAATAAGAGTATTGCAGACATTGCAAACTACTTCTTACAATGCTGTTAGAGTTTTCATTTCTCTTTCAGAGTCGCGTATGTGGATACCGGTCTTACCACAATCAGGCTAAAAGCTGAAGACTCTTGTGGTCGACAGCATCTCGTCACTCTGAAGTTTAATGCAAAGGTGAATTTAAGTGGGAGAAAATATTTTAAGGCTTCCTGGAACTAAATGGATTTTTCTTAATTCATAAGGATTTTAGAGAGTTGGTCGGTTTGTTAGTGTATCTGTTCTACAAGATAACGGTGGGGATTTTTTAGAGAAATTTTTTAATATAGAGTTTTCAGACTTTAACTATATTCAAAATTAATATTGCCTTACGGTTACCTGCAAGAATCCTTTCAGGTGAAGCTGTGCATCACATGAGAAACACTTGATGATACCGCCGTTGTTTTACTGGATTACTGACAAAGTCGTGTGGAAGCAGAAGAATTTTAATTCTTCCTGGTACTTAGAACTGAATTCAAATTGCAGTGTTTCTTCATAGAATTTCTCATTTCAAAGCATAAAGCTTTTACCAAAACCTATGAATATCCAGGCTGTATGGTGACAATTGTATGGTAATAGCTGTTGTCTTCAGGAAATCAGTGTAGGGGGAAAAGTGGATCCAAAAGTGTCTAAGCGATGTTGTTTGGAACTATCCTTGGTCCATTATCTGGACTAATAATCTAGAAGGGATGAGGAGTGGGCACGGTATTGTGAAATTAAATTTCACCTTCACAGACAGCCTATATTCCTTCAGATACTAGGAGGTTTTTAGTTTTATGTAAGACAAGCTAACTTTCCCTTAGAGGGGAAAAAGGAGCCTGTGGAAAAAGTACTGTTTGGGAATTGAGGTTGCTAAAGTGGATTTTAAAAGAAAAGTAAAACTCTCCTACACCCACAGAGTAATGAATGCATAATTAATTTGCCAGCCAGTCCATTATTAAATACACTGATGGAAAAAAATATATGGGGAAGTACATTTATGGTCTACTGAACGTGCAAGGAGAAAAACCAGACTGTGTTGTCATTGTTTATAAGGGACTGCTGTCCCATACTTAGTATGACGCTGGACATTAAGTGCAGCCTGTTGCCCCTAAGTTTCCTCTTGATTTTATGGCAACTGAAGTAAAGTCTTTTAACTATGTGGAAGTGTAAAAGTGCAGGAAAAAAAAGTAAAGGACAATACCTATTTTGACCAAGCAGCTGCCGTAGTCAAACACTATTACACTTAGGCGTTGGCTGGTTCTGTTTAGCCTTATCACTGTACTGTAAGGGGAATCGAGCATACTGGTTTCTGTTCTTGTAAAATCTCGTGCATTTTCTTCATAGTAATAAAATATCTTAAGTTGAGACTCTGAATAGCAGGAGAAAGCACCGTCTAACAACCAATGATATAGTGTAATAAAGAGACTAGATTATCCAACTTGTCTGTTGTAACAAGTAGACATCAATTTTTATTTTTTTTTTTTCTTCAAGTGATTGTTATGATGAAGGATCAATTTCTTGTCCTTTTTAAACCATGTCTGGCATTTAAACTTGCCACAGGAGAAAATTTATATGTGAAACGTGGTTTTGGTGACATGGGGGTTTGATTTTCCTTCCTATATGTATCTAATACATTTGGAAAGACTTTGCTGAAGTGTTTTTTGAAGGGATTTCTTTTGATAACCTGCTTTAATAGAAGTATGCCTATTTGTGTTAGGCTGTTTCTCTGATGACTGTTAGTATGTGAGCTAAAGCTCTCCTCCCCAGCGCATATTGCTGGCTGTTGTCTGTATTGGGGCAGATGGGTTTGTTCAGCCTTGTCCTTGTGGATGCCGTACAGTGAAATGAGTTTATAAGCCTGCTGACAGTGTTTTCAGGTAGAAACTCTTCAATAAGTGGTTTAGGAAATTCCTTTTCATAAGGCTATCATGTGTATTGAGATAATCCCCTAATTATTCCTTTGCTGTCATTCTTAATGGTTTGGATGTGTTTTGAGGACTTTTCCTTAATGTGTTGTCAAATGTTTCTGCCTGTTATCCTTGTCTTAATGTGCTTTGTGACAGGAGCTGTCCTTTCAAAACATTTGCTCTCTATAAACTGTGCTTGTAAAGTGTCTAGGAAACTCGGGGTGATCAGTTTAAACCTGGAAGAATTGAGGATGGTCATATCGTAGGTACGTTAACCGAGTCATGTGCTACACAGTTTTGATTTTTGCGAAATGATTAGGCTTAAACCTCATAAGCGGATGTATTTTTTTAATGGTCAGGATACATTTTGTGAAATAGTTTTCCCATTTATTTGGTTGAAAATGCCTGGTCCAGAAAGCTTTATCCATTCAGAATTTAAATGACTAGAAAAGTTCTCTGAAAACAGAGCATGCCTCTTTGCAAGTATAAAACCGAATACATTGGGTTTTATTTATCAGATTTCATCTTATATTACATGAGAAGTGGGTTGGGTGTTTGCCATTTCAGATCCCAAGAATTCAGATAGGCCACTGCAAAAATTTACATGCCATGTAGTAAACAAGATGCTTTGGTAATTATCTGAATGATTGGCAAGGGTTATCAAAATACTTTTTCTAGGTAAAGTCAGCTGCATGCTCAAAAATACAATATAAATATTTTGTTTAATAATTGCCTAAGTTGTTCTGAAGAATAATAGATGATTTCTGACATATACATTTGAATGTAGCTGTAATATGATGTCATCGATATGCTCTGGTATAGTATTTTAAAATACTTTCTCCTGGGGAATTGCTCACCTCATTTTATATAGGATTTCGCTCTGCAAGGTCTAAAAACCTTTTGTACATATGTACAGAATCATTGTTGCATGGTTCTTGACAATTATCTGGTGCACAGTATAATAGTGTGCTCTTGAAGAAAATTTGACTAAAAACGGAGGGCGAAAAGTGCTGTAGGTTTTTTTTTAAGTAATATAAAGTTAGAATCTGTTTGCAAGCATTTGTTTGAAGAGACCCTACAAAAGACTACATAAAATGAATTTACTTACCAAGAAAGTGAGCACATAATTGGCTAGAGCTGCTGGGATTTAAATAAGGTGGTCCTAAAATCAGTCCTATGGAAAAATTCTTCTGAGTTTGTTCTAGGCATACCACTATATGTTAAAAATAAGTTTATTTCTATGCTAGCATTGAAGTATTTCATGAAAAATAATAGCTATGATACAAACCCACTAACATTACAATGCCTACAAGAACAGTAACACTACCGTAAAAGAAACTGTAACAGCTTTTGTGGATATACATTTCTAAGTTGTAACTGCCTCCTGTCCAAATTAGTTGTTTCGCTTCTCTTGCTCTGCCAGTGGTGTTTTGTCTGCCACCAGTTTGATAAAATGGTAAAACACGAGATACTCAAATTGTAGGAGTTGTCTTCAGAAAGCAGATACCTAACGGAAACCACAAATGAAAGCAAAATACAAAGCAATTTTAAACAAATTTCTTTTAAACAAGTTTTATGGAAATCCATAAATCCACCAGACTATTGTTAAAATCAAAGCAATGAAGAATGGGTGCTCTAGGGAAGTTATGTCTCTTGCTTGCTCTTTGCCATAGAGAACAATTTGAAACTAATTACTGTAGGATTACATTTTGCATAAAATAAAGACACATTTTAAAAATTCTCATAAATTGATTGCCAGATGTCTGATAAATAAGGACAGTGTCAATGTCTGGAGGTTTACTTTGGATGGAGAATGGTTGTGGTAAGCAGCACAGTGAAACTTTGCCTCTTTGTCTTAACTCTCTTTAATTCTGTGAGGAAGCTGGGACTTTTTTTCATATGTCTCCCCAAATAATATTCTCTGTAACATTTTCTTGTGTTGGCAGTTGATGCAATACTAATACAATTTCTATAAAATTGCTGTGTACATCGTTGGTAGAATTTGAAAGGTTACATAGGACTAAAGGACGCAACTTCTCAGGTGAATAAAATTTTGAATAGGTGCTCTTAGAAAGGACACAGTTTATTTGTAATTAGATGTTTCTTTGCTACTTTATTTTTCAGAAAATACCAGGGTTTTGTTTCCACAGATTTCATATTGGTTGCTGAACAGCAATAGATTTACTCATGTAATGAATAGTCAGCAGTTATTTTTGGATGTATCAAACCTTTTATAGCTTCAGTTTTCTTAATACTGCTATACTTCTTTTTGTTCTTTTTTCTTTTCGTCGTTGATACCTTTTAATTTGGAGTGGGGTGCAGGCGGTACAGTGAGTTGTTTTAATTTTGAGTGTATGTTCATCTCTTTCTAAATAGTTACATACTTACTCTGATTACTTTCAGTTTCAAAACAAAAAATGTTGCCAGTCAGACCAAATATTCTAATTTAAATGAAAATTAGTTCTTGACTCATGGAAGGGTTGTTTGGGTGGTGTTGTTTTTTTAAATTTCCTATCCTCTACAGGTAATTGAGGAGAACTTTTAAAAAAATATTTGATGTTTTTTGTCTTAAATTCTTTTTTTAATGTGTCTTTGTGAACACTGAACCCAGAAAACTGTGATTCTCCTGCCTTTCCTAAAAACTGATATATAAAAATACATGTAGATTTACATGTAGATTTCTTCTTTAAATGATAATTAACATTCATAACTATTTCTGAAAATGCTTTACATACTGTTTCCTCTAAGAGCCAAGTCCTCAAGATGCTTGAAGTGCTCATATTTCATTATCAAATTTGGCAGCTGAGTATCTGTCTGACTTTAAATCACTAAAAAAAAAAAAAAAAAGAAAAGAAAAACTGTGTTTTCTTTCCCTCCCTCAGTATCCAACAGAACCACCGGATTGCCTTGTGGATTTTCCTGTTCAGTTTGCTGTTTCTTGGATGCCACAGGTAAACTGCTACACTATGCATCTTTTTTTAATAACTGAGATACATATGTAATATGTAGGTGGTAATGATGGGTTGGACTTTATTTTTTAACTCCAGCTTTTTCCCCTGTGTGCATTTTACTTTTATACATGTTTATGTAAATGTAATAATACTGAACTCCATATTCCTTATGATAGTGTTTTAAATATTTTCCTTGCCATGTAGATAGACCTTACTTTTGTATGCTTTGCACTCATACTGGCAGGTTTTTTCTTAAGCTGTTAATATGGCTGAAATTATCTTTAGGATTGATATTGGCAAAATATATGCATGAGAAACGATTGCTTTATAGAAAAGAAGCACCTTCTAAAGTTGACAGACAATAAAAAAAAAAAAAAAAAAAGGTGTTCCCTCAGTTTGTTATCCTATATAGTTTTCATAGCATACTAAAACTTTTTCAGTTACAATCAAAAGAACAACAGGAAAGTACTTTATAGAATATAGTTAAACTGATATTGTTAATATGAAGAACCAAGAGCCATTGTCTTCTTTTAGTCTGTCTTGCATTATTTCATGTATCTTTTTTCCTTAATAGAGCGTGTGTACTTGATTAAATGGATTTAAATGTGACCACTTAGATGTAAGTTAATTTGAATTATCTCTAGAAAATAGTTGATGTTTAATTTCATTTAATTCTGGAAAATAGATTTTACATAACTGATTGCATTTCATAATTCTAACTCTCACGAGGATTTCTACCCATCAGTAAAGCCTGTCTTTATGGTGCTAAATTTGCATAGGGAACATGGCTGAAAGGTTGCATCAGAATGATTTTAAGACGGGCATATAATTTTGACTGCAAAGCTCAGGTTCTTGTGTGTCACTTCAGATCCTCTGGTATGAGAGCTTGAGGAAATAACTGCAAGCATGGACCATTGCAAATGAAAAATATATTTAGTTTCACATGTAATTTTAGGTTTTGATTCTCTGATATGGTTGGGAACAATTTAAACAGATATTGTTTTTCTCTTAAATTATACTGGATTCCATATACTGCAGGCGGGATTTCAAGTACTGCTTCTGACCTCAAACTTTATACATACTTTTAATAGTATTTTATTAATTTTACAGCCTTGCCATTTATGTTGCCTCAAATTAACAACATTTCAAATATCCTTGACAGTCGTTACTTCTGTGTGTTTACTGTTAGTAATTTTAAAGCCACTAGCTGGACTTATGTTTTAATAAAATGTTCTTGAAAAACATGATATGAAGCAGCCTTCTTTGACAAGTTAAAGAGGGGAGCAAATATATTAATATTGAATATTGTCTACAACCAAGTGAAAATCTACTATTAAAAATATGACATTTTAATGCTTGAGATCTTAAAATCTTAGTTAGAATTCTTAGTTAGAATTACCAACGGACGATTTGAAAATGTGATCAATACATGTTTGTATGTAACTGAAGACCCTGTTCTGAAATCGTGAGATACTAATTCTAGCTGCAGATAGCCTGCTATAATGCTGAACTGGGCATTGTTCTGATAGAAATGCTTTAGTTGTACAGTTGTTTTGAAAATTGACCTTATCTGTGTGGGCGACATGAACCTAACACTTCTGGGGAAAAAAATGTGTGTAGTAAATGTGTAAATTAATGTTTATTTGCAAAATTCATGGAAATCATTGCAGTGAGCTGTCTTCACGCTGTGGTAAAATAAGGGTTAAGCTTGGATAATGCTGAAAGCCACTGGTAGCAGAATTTAGCAGGTCCTCAAGTGGTTGAAAATTTTGGTTCCTAAAAGGGAAAAAGAACACGCTATACCTATTTTCTGCTAAAATAACATGAAGTTTTGACACTGATAGGTCTTAAATTTTAATATTTGTTGGTCAGGTTTAATGTAAAAACTGATAAGGCTTAACTAAAATTATGCAGTTGCACCATTAGAATATAAACTCCTGTAAAAGAAAATATAGATTTTAGGTAATTGATTTTTTTTTTCCACTTCCCTGTGTGTGCTGTTGCCTATTTCAGGTTCTTTTCAGTGCTCATGGACTTTAAACTTGAGGGGTTGTTGGGTGGTTGGTTTTTTTCTTTCTTTTTTTTTTTTTTTTTCTTCCTCCCTCCGTGTAATAATAGACATGGCTTTATGGCATCCATATTAAAAATGGGTAATTTTCCTTATGGTCCCTGTCTTCCTGCTGGGTTGATAATGTTTTGATGTATTTTTCTTTTGCTCTGATGAGAGGTCTGCTGCTGCTGCTCTGACATATTCATTTGGATGAATAATTATAACTTGCACAATGTCAAGCTGAAGATGGTAGGGTTTTGTGCGTCATGACAAGCCTAGTAGCCAGTGCAGGTGTCTCACAGCATGATCAGCAACAGCCAGTGTATTCTGGCTCAGAGGAGACATTTTAGAGTAGTAAGAAATCAGCACCAAGGGCAATGCTGCTGCTGCTGCTACTGTTATAAGTGCCAAATAAATGCAGAGTGCTTCTCAATGACAAGTGCAAGAACGTCTACTTATTTCAGTTATATTCTTTTTCTAAAGAACCAGATAAATGTGCTGTCTCCACATTTTAGCATACACAGTAAACATGGTTCTGCAGTTTCAGTGCATCTATATTGTGCTGCCCTCGTGTCAGGGTATTTTTTCTATACTGACCACTGCCCACCTGGTTGGCTACATGAAGGTCATGAGCGTGGAAATTAATGACTAATGAGGTCATGCAGCCAGCCAACAATGAAACAGTAATGCAAGAATCAGAAGGCATAGTGGTATGAATGAGATAATTCTTCAGTTATTTTGATGAAAACACAATAAAATGCATCATAATTGTGCTTTTTCTTAGCAAAGGAGCTTCAGAGACACCAGCTTTATATGCATCTATAAATAAAAAAAGAGTGGAGGTGGTTGACAAGACGCTTTATAAAGATTTCAGAGTGTTGTGTCTCGGTTTGATTTGTGCTAAGGAGGGGGAAAATTGTTAAACTACTGTTTGTGAGAAATAAACAGTTTCCAAACAAATCTGAGGAATCCTAGATTATTTAGGTGATACAGGTGATCCCTTTTCCAGCCAACAACTGTTCACTTTAGTAAACTGTGTTTTAGGAAGGATTTCTTTGCAGAAGGGGTTGTTGGGCGTTGGAATGGGCTGCCCAGGGCAGGGGGGGAGTCCCCATCCCTGGAGGGGTTGAAGAGTCGGGTTGACCCAGCGCTGAGGGATCTGGTGGAGTTGAGAATGGTCAGTGTGAGGTTCATGGTTGGGCTGGAGGATCTTCAAGGTCCTTTCCGACCGAGATGATTCTGTGATCTATGAATTCATAAAGGGCAAACAAGTAACAGCACCTATAGTTTAGACTACCTTTTCCATTAGGAGACTTTGCAGTTGTTTTAATTTTGGATAAGCAAATTTTGTGTTAGGAATAATTTTAGCAAGAAATCTCCGAATAAAGATCACATTTTTCTCTTCTTTTAAAAAAATTGATTTTAATAAATTGTGATGTAGTGACATCAATTAGAACATTCTTGCTCCCATTTCGTTAATATTTAGTTCATCCAGGATTTGGAGCAGGTGTTGGAAATTTGGCAGAATAGCCATATAGGCATATAGCACTTCTTAAAAGTTACCAAAGGGCTTCATGGCTTTTATGGCAGGTGCAGACTTAAGACTTTCTCTCTGTTCTTCCCAGCTATGACTCTAGAAATAAGAACCAAGAGTAGAGTGACTTTTCTTTTTTCCATTACTTCTTATTCCTTTAATTGAAGAAAATGGTGTATGAGCAATAGGGGTAAACTTGGGAAAGTGTTTGAATTGGAATGAAGTAAAAAATGAAGGAGAGAATTGGCATGAGGAGCTACCACTGGTGAGATGGAGATGAGAGTGCAGAGGATAGAAATGGAAACAAAAAACGTTGCAAAACTACATGAGGCTGTTTCCTGGTAGTAGGGAAGGTACATTCCCCTCAGAAACCGATACAGAAACACTGACCCAAGTAAGTGCTTTGTCTCCCAGCACTTGTTGAAACGAATGGAGGATACATATACCTGATAGCACAAAGGTAATGTTTGGGTCAAAGGTTTCTGAAACTGTAGGGGAATCATCAAAGTTGATATGTTTACATGTCTGTTTTCCTGTAAAATAACCAATTTAACCCAGTCTCGGCAAACGCCTGTTTTCAGAAGTTAAGATTGCAGAATCACAGCCCTTCAAATTAACATCAGGTTGGTGTCAGAGGACTGTGTTGCTATAGCTTATATCAGTGTATCAGATTTTTGCCTTTCAGAGCCGTGCATAACTAGGACTTTGAGGCTGAATATATGCTTTGTTGAGAGAGAAAACTGTCTGTGCTGAGAGTCACTTACAGCACCTTTTCACAAGTCACACTAATTGTATTCTTTGTTTTCTACTCTCACAACTTGAAATTTGAAAAATCTGGACAAGTGTTGAGTGTTTAAAGTTACGACGGTGGTCACGGGAGGTGATGCTCTAATAAAAACAGTCCTCTTGAAGCCAGATGAAGGGATCTCAAGCTGAGTATTCCAAACTAACATTTTCTCAGTCTCTTATTTTTTGATCTGAAAACTCAGAATGATGCCGTCTAATCTGAAAATGTGTTTTGATGATGAACTTGGTAATGTTTTGGGGCTGCTTGGTTGCTGTGGTGGTCGTTACGGAGAGCTGAAGGGAACAGGAATATTAAATCATGCAGTATCTCGCTGTCAAAAACTGGCCAAGCTCCCCCTTGAAAGTAATGAGGTGTCCTGGGTCTGCACGGCTTTCTCAGGAGGGGAAGGCAGCTCCAGCTGCTGATTTTGTATGAATTCACATTTGATGGGTCCTTCAAATCACAGAATCCCAGGTTGGAAAGGACCTCAAGGATCATCTGGTCCAACCTGTCTTGGCCAAAGCCCGGTCTAGACAAGCTGGCCCGGTCCCCTGTCCAGCTGAATCTTAAAAGTGTCCAGTGTTGGGCGATCCACCACTTCCCGGGGGAGATTATTCCAGTGGCTGATTGTTCTCATTGTGAAAAATTTTCCTCTTGTCCAATTGGAGCCTCCCCAGGAATAACTTGTACCTGTTACCCCTCGTCTTTTCCATGGGACTCCTTGTAAAAAGGGAGTCTCCATCTGCTTTGTAGCCACCCCTCAAACACTGGAACATGGGGATAAGGTCTCCCCTCAGCCTTCTCCTCTCAGGGCTGAGCAAAGCCAGTTCTCTCAGCCTTTCCTCCTGGGGCAGGCTGCCCGTCCCTTGATCATCTTCGGGGCCCTTCTCTGGACCCTCTCCAGCCTGGCCACAGCTTTTTGGGATAGGGGGGACCAAATATAAACACAGCATTCCTGGTGTGGCCTGATGAGCGCCGAGTGGTGTGGGATGATGACTTCTTTATCTTTGCTGTTGATGCAGCCCAGCATCCTGTACCCCTAGAGCTCCAGGTATCTTGTACAGCTACCACGGTGTAGGTAATAGGAGTTAATAATCACCTTTCCTCTTACGCTGTTTTGCTAGTCTAAACCAGGAAAATATTTTGGACTTTGTCTAATGGTGGACTCTCCATTCCTCATCTTGGAAACTTCTTTGTCCCAGCTATGGTTGGTTGGTTTGCTTGAGAAGGTCTGGTCAGGATCACAGTGTTTCAGCTTGGACCCTACCCTCCCTAGAGCCTTCTGCACAGCTGATGTCAGTAGCTTCAGTAGTTAGAAATAAAATGCAAGGCTGGTACTATACACTAAAATTGTCTTCACTTCTTGCATTAAAAACACCTTCATTTTAGTTGTGAAAGATTAAACTGCCACAATGTTCTTTGTTTTTATAACGGTTGTTTCGCCTGACAAGCATGGAAACCTAACAGCTATAGAGGCTGGAGTAACCAGTTTGGTTTTGCTAGTGCTTTTTAGGGTCAGGGCAGCCAGTGACGATATCCTGAATTATGAGTGTCTTATTTGCCAGAGAATACGTGACACATTTCATACAAATTCTAATGCTTTTATACAAAGGTGACCAAGAAACAAAGAGTTTGTGCTGTTTGACATTATTAACGACTATCTTGGTGTAGCGTAGACCAAAAAAAAGCATGATAGCAGTCTTTTCTAAAAGTGTTGGGCAATGACCAAAAATTAATTGGTTAATGAAATAAAAAGGAATGTTACCATTTTCATGGTTTGCATGACAAGCATGTGATGTATTTAAATAGCTATAGATGCATTTATGTATATAGCAGGAGACAGCTGGCAACATCAATGAAGCATGCAAATAAGATCAAATGAACAGTGCATTAAAAAAAAAGATTTAACTACCTTTTTAAGGAACATCATTGAAAAATTACAATTAGTATTAAAATTAATTGGATTTTAAAACTTATCTGTGGGTTATAATCCCTTGATGTTTCTTTTTTCTAGTGAAACCCTTTGAATTCCCGGAAGATAAAGATAAAAATGATTATTAGAGGATTTATCTGTATGTGATATAGAAAAATGTAAAAAATCAAAATGGAAAGCAACTGTTGCAAGTACCAGAAAATTATGCTATTAATTTAAGTGTCATCAGAGCACAAAAGATCACATTTCAGGACTGTGTGAAAATTATTAAAATACTGGAAATAATAGTACTTAAGATGAAGATATTATACTCTAAGATGTGGTTAAGTGACTGACACTATTATATCACTTCAGGTATTATAAAAGTAACAAAATGCTTTTAAAGATAATAAGCGTTACATTTTGAGATTGGCAGTATTCACACTTTTCTGCTTAAGTGCTTTCCTACTTTAATATAATCTAATAACAGCAGGAAAAATGTAGCATTTTATTTCTAAGCTACACCGTTTCCTTCTAAAATATGTATGTGTAAAATATAAAAACTTATTACATATAAAAATCATATTTCTTCATTTGAGAATGTTCACATAATTTGCTTCCTTTTGTCCAGGTGAGAAAGGGAGAAGATAATTACTAAAGGTTAAAGGAAATCATTAAATGTATGTTTTGTGTTATTGATAGAAAAACACCTCTCTAAGAACTGAGCATTTAATTTGCTTTTTCTTTTTGACCCAAAGAACTTGCTCCCAGCCCAAAAGATATCTGAAATCTTTTTGTTATCTTTTAATTTTTTTTAGAACGTCCTTTACCCTCTCTTGATCCGAATTGAAGAAATCTCATCAGTTCTCTCCTGTCCTTCCTGCTTTTCGCTCATGCGTTTCATTGTTCGGTCGTGTCCTGTGTAAACGATTTCAGAAGACCCTTCGGTGCTCCCAAGTCAGTCTTCTTTTTCTACTCTTGAGTTTCCCACTACCAAACAATTTGAGAAAACAAGTTAACCGTGAAGAGTTTGTCTCCAAAGCACTTTCCCCCACCCTTGATCTCCCCTCAGAGCTGCCTTTGACTAGTTTCTTGACACCTTCACTCTTTTCCTGTGGCAGCTTCATCTCTCCCCACGCAGCCACTGTCCGACAGCCCCTTGCTCTCCTGCTGCTCTGTTCATCACGCTTCCCAGTTCCTCCACTGGGTTTGTCTTGACGTTGGGCTCAAAACCCATTATGGGGCATTACTCCAAAGGGTTGTGGGGCATTACTCATCGCTCTCCTCCTCCTCTGGTTCCCTAAATTGATGTTTTGTACCCTCTGGGCTTCTGCATTTGGAAGGGTGTCGACTTGACTGCTGAGTGTTTTCTCGACTTGAAGAAGTATTTCCCTGTAGAAACAGTTACTTCTTTTGTGCTCAGTGATGATTTTAAAAAGACTTCTTTCGCATTGCTGTTCTGTATATTGTCCTGTATAATGAAAGATTTGTCTGATTCCATCTAATCCACTCTCAAATATTGAAATCCCTTGAGTGTAATCCTCTGATTATTAGATGGCTTCTCCTTCTCTTACCGTACTTACATGGCTTGAAATCTAATGTTAAGTACCTGTTTTTGTACTGCTTAATTTTGAGATAATTATGACATTGTTAGGCTATATTTCTTAGAGTCTTTAAAAAATAAATAAGCTACTTTAGTTACGTGGGTATTTCTGTGTATTTGTATTTGGTACCATTGCCATGTTGCTCAGCTGAAGTAGAGACGAAATGTCAGAATGTTAGAGGTTTAATAGCAGCTAATTATGATTTTTACTTAAATTTTACAGTAGTTTGTTACAAGTTACAATGCAAATTGGTAGTTGTTACCAGTTTTCAGAAATGTTTTCTGAAAAGCAGTATAAACCACTACCAAATCCAGGAACGATGTACGTGTATCACAACATGTCACAACTACTGGGATTGGAGAACTCATTCGTCCTCAGAGTACAGCTCTTCTTTACTTGGGCTATTTTCGTTTAAAAAAAAAAAAACCAGTGAGGTTCAACATTTTACGCTACCATGATACAACTGGATACATACTAGATTTTAACACTTCCTACTACCTACAGCTTGTGGGGTTTTTTTTTTTGAATAGTCCGTATGGCTGTCAGTGGAAAGTATATGAAATTTGTTTAAACTTCTTCTTTTCTTAGGATTCCTTAATCGACATTTATAATCAGTTCCTGGCGGCATTAGAATCGCTGAAAGAATTTTGGGATGTCATGGATGAAATAGATGGGAAGACATGGGTGCTTGAGCCAGAAAATCCCACACGGAGTGCTACAACAAGAAGAATTGCAATAGGTATGAAAAGATCTGAAGGAATACACTGGAACTGAGAAGTAAACCTCAGGGTGCTGTTTGCTCATTTAATCAGATGGTGCTTGTTACAGTTAGGAAAATGAAAGGTGTAGTACTTAAAACCAGCAACACACAACTCAATTTGTGTATTAAAAAAACCATAACCTTCCACAGAGTGCTGAACCTCTTTAGGAAATTAATTACAACTTTCTGGTGTTACATAGAATGAAAGTTTCTGCAGGAAAGTATCGTGCATTTGTAAATTATGAACATGTAACTGTCAAAACCTGAGGACTTGCATGATAACTCTTAAAAAAAAAATCACTGTATGTAAAAATAATCAGCTCAGATGAAGCCCTTATCTCAATCACAAATTCGAGATTTTTTTAACAGGCTATTACTTCAGATTGATCCTGTCCTGGAAGAGTGAAAGGACTAGTAGAGTGCTGTCAAAAGGGGGTTAAATGAGGCAGGTGGAAAGGACAGAGAAATAAGAGAAGAGAGGAAATTACAGGCTTATAGTGTTAACCACCTGAAAAAGTACCTTAATTCATATGTTGATGTCTGGCTTTTTAAGGTTTTAATATATATATATAGGATGAGGAGTCTTGTAATTGCAGAGGAGCAACTTGCCACCATGGAGGTTAGAAAAACAGGGGCGAGGGAATGTTTTGATTTTTAGCTTAAATCCAAAATATCACTAGCATATTGTAGAAATGTGGGAACATACAGTGGACCAAAATAGACCTAAGTTGTCCCCGAAACCTGTGGAAGGACCAATGGCCTGCAGAGTGAAGAAGGAAAGGAGCTAGTGGGGTGCTGAGGCTGCTCCTCTACTGGGGGTGCCAGGAGGGACAGAAAAAGTTCAGCACCTGGCTAAAATGACATGGGTCGGACCCACTTTTCCTTTTTGTGTGTGTCTGTGTGTGCAGTCAGGGTGGCTTTATCTTGGTTCTGCTGTACTTTGACACAGACCAATGAAAAGGAAAGAAAAGCCTCAAAAAGCACCTCACGTTAGATCAGTGGAGGGCAGGGCAAGGCTTTGAGCCCTCTGTCGTCGGTCACAGACAATCCGCAGTGCTGGTGAAACTTTGATTTCATTCATTGCAATTTCTTCAAGGAGGGCAAGCCTACCACACCTCTTAATTACAAAAAGTGCTGGGTTTCACCTGGTTTTGTTTAGAAGAGAATTTGCTGTGAGGTTTTTAACCTGGATCTGGAACATTTTTGAGCTGCCTACCCCTTGAATGAGTAGTGGATCATACGAGGATCGGGGGTATCTTGTAGGAGAAAAATATTTGCCATTTAAAAAATATGCCATTGCTTGCTCAGTTCAGGAGTATGCTGTGCAGGGGCTTGACTTTTACTGCTTAATACTGTCTTTCTGCTTCTCTTTTGGACCGCAAAAGATAATGAGGAATTAATTACCCCTCTCCTACCTTTAAAATTTCACGAAGACTTCAGATGGATTATGTCATCTACCTTGAGTTTGATTATTTGGAAATAGGTCTAAAAGTGTTAAGATTAAGACTAGTCTAAAAGAAATGCAAGACTGGTGGGTTTTTTTTAATCAGTTGCTATTTTTAATTACAGTCCATTGCCATTTAAATATTTAATATATACTGGTATTTTGTACAATTAATTTGGATGCCTAACAACTTTATTATTTATCATAATGAAAACCAGCCTGAACTAACGAATTTAAAACTGCTTTTAAAAAAAGGTTAATGTTTCTGTTTTCAAATACTTGACTGCAAAGAAAAGCTTCCTCTATGACTTATTTGCTTTCTCATTTTAGGGAGCAACGTCTCGGTGAACGTAGAGGTAGATCCTCGGCATCCAAACATGCTCCCCGAGTGCTACTTTCTCGGAGCAGATCATGGTAAGGCAGCAGACACGGACAGTTTGTTTCTCCTCTGGAAGCTGATCTCTGGTGAGCAGATCCTAGTGCGAGCTGTCAGACTCCCAGGGTAAACCTCACTTAAGCAGAGCCATGAATTAAGCTGAATACGTGTGTGAGGGACTTTGACACGGAAGTGCTGGGGGTTTTCACAGCCTGAACCTGTTTTGTTCTGAGTGACACTTTTCCAGTGTTTTCCTAGCAGTTTGAAGGGAACCCTGTGTCCTACAGATGATCACCCCATCATGTTTATATTTTAATACCATTTTCTTTTTTAATAAAATTAATTTAATTTTTAAAAAAATTTACTATATGTCCTAAGAGTGTTTGGAAATATATAAGCCTTTTACTCTGTGCCCCACAACTTTTTACTAACTTTTTAAGGTAACCACAATCATTTCTTCAACAGTATGATATTTTTAATATTAGTGTAGTGAATTCCCCAAACTAAAAACTAAGAGCAGTCATTGCCTTCGGTACCTTAATTAATTATAAAACCCAACCCCTGCCTTCCCCTTCAGTGCTGAAATAGGAGAGGTTACGCAGGGTGGGGGAGCAAAAGGGATCCTAAAGATGATGTAATTATTTCTGTATGTTGTTTGCAGTGGTTAACCCTTTGAGAATTAAGCTGAACACCAATTTGCACTTATGGTAAGCATCTTTCCAACATATATTGTTAAACCAAAATGGTATTTGCCCTTCCTAGTGTTGACTTTTCCCCCCCCCCTGTCTCCCACCTGCAGGGATCCAGAAATCAGTTTACTACAAAACTTGAAAGACCTCTTGGAAATTGATTTTCCATCTCGTGCTGTGTTAGAAAAAAGTGTAAGTTGCTTTTTGTTAGTCATCAGTTGTTATTTCCGAATAAGTAAAATTGAAGTGGTCACTTTATAACTGCCAGCAAAAATAAGAAATTTAGAAGAGAGGTAATTGGATTAATATATTGTCATAAGGACTTCTGAACTTCAAGCAACAATTGTCAGAGCTTGTTAACCTCTGATTAGAGGTGCACACTTCCCTGTGGCCTGCGTAGCAGTAAGGCGATTAATAACAGGCTTCGTTATTACAAGGGAAAGAGGAAGTTCCAGAGTAGCTAATGAGATGTGGAAAATCCAAACATTCTGTTATGGATGTTGATGACTTAAGTTCTAATTAGGTAGAGCTGCTTAGAGGGGACAAGAGGCCATCCAAATACTGGTGCATTTCAAACAAACTTGGAATTAATTTTTGACAATGCTGTAACGCTGGATTACTAGCTTTGCTTTCACTTGTGAAATTTTTAAATTAGTATCTGACTGGGGTCTTGTGTCTAATGTCCAAATGTAATGACAAATCATTGTGTTTAATAAGAAAGAAACAATAGGGCCCAAGAGTAAGAAAACACTTGTCAAACTAGATGTAATGCAGTGAGAGGATCAAGTAGGACCTAGTCAAGTCCTGCACATCTGGCAGCCTCTCTCCTTCTTCACGTGCTATGGTGTAAACATATATTGAAGGCAAAGATATTTACTCATTCTAAGCAACAAAGAAACGCAAAGCAAAGACAAATAGATGAAGATGTGGTACCAGCCCTATTTGTTCCATTCAGTTGTACTGGAAGCTAAACGCTGTTGTGTTTTAAGGATTTTGCTAAGGACTGTGGAATCTGCTACGCCTATCGCCTCGCCGGCGCTGCTCCCGATCAAGTGTGTGATGACCCCCGCTGCAGCCAACCCTTTCACCAGGCTTGCCTGTACGAGGTGAAGTAACTAATGGGACAAACTTTGCTCGCTAACTCGCAGATTCTAGAAAATAAGCATCACCCCCTTGCATTTCAGATGAAGCAATATCCTTTCAGGGGTGCTACAAGTCACTGGGTTTCCTCTTGTTGTCTTACCCCCTCCCTGCAGAACAGAGCCTGCCTCATGTTGTGCTTAGACTCTGCCTTGAACACGCACCATGGCAGATGCTGATCGGAGGAACACTCCTGAAAATAGATCCTTCTTGAATTTGTTATGAAACAAATGTGAATTTTAATGCTCTGACTTGTGTTGCAGTGGCTACAAGGTCTTCCTTCTAGCAGACAGAGTTTTAACGTCATCTTTGGTGAATGTCCCTATTGTAATAAGGTAAGGAAATGCAATGGAAATGAGGGATTGAACTAAACTGTGTGGTAGCTTAGATAAAAGCAGAAACTAACAACGTCTGTTGTAAAACTGAATACGTGGCTACTATCTCCTCTTTACACATTAGAAGAAAGAGAAGAAAACTAAACTCCCATGCATTTAATGCATTAGTATTTAACTAAAGGTTTTCTGAAACAGTATAAAGACAGCTACACACCAGTTATCGACATACTAGTGTCACAGTAATTAAATATCACACCCCACTGGATTTCAGGACACTTTTTTAATATTGCAAAGGGTCCAGTTTCCAAAAGAAAAAAGAATCCCACCATCCATAACACAAAACAGCCTTGTACAAACAGTTTGGTGTATCCAGAACTATTGAGTGCAGATTTGAAGCGTTTTAAGAGAACTTGCCTTTAAAAGACACTGACAGTATTATTTTAAAAAATCTTTTCCAAGCCACTAACACTGAAATCTTCAGTGAAGAAACTCTGAGAAAAACCTGCGTGCTGGGAACACCGCTGCACTTAGACTGAAGACATTGAAACAGTGACATCAAAGAAAATACAAGGAAAGTAATATTAGTAGCAGAAGTACGAGTATAGCTATAGTGTAGTGGTACGTTTCGTCAGTAAATGCGAGCTTAACTAGAACAGAGACAGAGGGACTAGTGCTGTCAGAACCAGTTTCTTGCAGTGAACCTGGATGATCTGCAGTTAAAAGTTGATCGTGTTTCTTTTTGGATTCTGGGAATATTGCGTGGGGGTCGAATGGTGGTAATTCCCTTGCAGTGTCTCTCTGCAGGAAAAAAACAATAAACAATATTGAATAAGTGAGATGAACGGGAAGAAACAAAGATGCCATCTAGGTATTTCAGTTATCCTAGAGAATGCAATGCAATTCTTACAAAGTCTTAACACCAGAATTTGCAGTGTGAGTGTACTGTATATTAAGTGTATAACATTAGATGTGATTACAGACCTTCTAAAGAGACATACTCTATATTTATTACTGAAGTCAGCTGAAATTCTTCTATATCTGTAACTTGTTTCCAAAAATGTTAATATATCAAGTCTTTAAAGTGTTCCTGCCAATAAAGTTTTGTCCTGGCAACCCTGGCAGTTACTCTGAAGTTTGATTTGCCATTTTAATGTGTGTAAGTTTTTGCCTTTCATAGCGAAGCTTAAATTCTCCTGATTTCTCACAGATAGCATGAATATGCTGGTAGTGTGGGGTTTGTTCTGGGGGGATAGGGTGGTGTTTGGGGGTGTTTTACATCTCCAGAAGCAGTGTCATCCTTAGCTTACCATTTTGATCTCCATCTCTGACAGGAATCCCTAAACATGATGATTCTGTTTCCCACATATCCCAAGACTTGACCACATTTTCCACTGTCCCTTAGAAAAATGTGTTTGGACTTGCTCTCTGGGGGCTGCCTGACAGCCTCTCACCTCTATACTTCCTGCCTGAACCATTGGTTCTTCCCTGCTTTGTGCCTTAAGAATGTTCCTGAATTTTCATAACCTCTAAAATTTCCTGTATACCTTTCCTTTACCCATCTCCTAAATTACGCGAAAGGAATTGAGAGGAAGTTTGCAAAATGAAATTAACACAATCCTGCCTTTTTTCCCTTTTCCAGTTTCTCATTTAAGTATCTTAAATGTTGTCTGTCATCCATTTTAACTCTCCCTTATTATTAATAACAGTGAGTACCACAGACCTATTCTACATAGATGCAGACTAAATCAGACCACAAATCTCATCTAAATATGGGACCAGCAATTGGTCCCTTTTCTGTAAAAATGTACTTTCCCTTCCTCCTACAAACAGGAGGGAAACACAAATCCCCATGTTACTTTCTGCTGTCATAATCTACCACCTGTACTATGTGCTGTTCAGGTAAACAAGGGAAGTTACACCAGCTCTTTTTCTCCCTCTGTCATGTTGGGAACCTAAATGTGTCTCTTTCCAGATCTGCTTTCTTGGGACTAAAGTGGCTTTTACACAAAGTAAGTAGAGGGATGAGATTTGTGGGAGAAATTTGCTATCTTTTTCAGCTACTATCTTTTAAATTTCACATTGGAGGACTAGGAAATAGCCCTGGAATATCCTTCATGTTACAACGTTGTATTTGTTACTTTGAGTCACTGTTGTGTCAGAACTCCAGAGACTTTTCGGAATCTGTCTACCTTGCTATCAGCCAAAACATCTCCAAAAATTGTTCTGCTCACCACTTTACTGCCTGATGCTCTCAGGTACAGCTGTGCTTTTTCTGCTTCACTCTCCCAGCTTGTACCAGAGTCTCCCGGCAGTGATCAGCAGACTGCTTGAAGCAAAGAATTCTGGATTAATAATAAAGCTATCTTTAAAGTTGCATTTTTGTGCTTATTAGAACTTGTCCTCATTTAACAAGTTATTTTTCTCTATAAAAGAAAAACAGCGTAGAATCTGTTTGTTAAAATATACTTAAAACTCCATAGAAAAGGAGCAGTGTGATTACTAAGATGTACTTCATTCTGCATTATTTTTACTAAAACCCTGATGGTTTTATCCATTTTTTTCATGTACAGTTGAAGAATAAGACTGCATACATTCGTCCAACCCTTTTACACAGTAAATTACCAATAACATTTGAGGTGAGTTAGTTAATTACTAAAATCCTCAGCTTAAAGTGTCAGAATTTAAGAACTTCATTAAAGAGTGCTACGAAGTTTTCCACTATGTAGGAAAGGAAACTACTGAAAGCTTTTCCCAAGGAAACAACAAGGTTCAGAATCAGAGATTGTTGGTTTCCCAACAGTTCTATCTGCACACTGGTGCAGTATTGAAGTGCGCTGCTTTACTTTCAAACTATAAATAAAAAATTGGAGTGGTAGTTTGGGAACAGTATAACCATGCGACTACACCCAAACTTTTAGTGTTTGTGGCAAACACCTAGTTTGCATCGAGTTGATTTAGGCTTTCTTGGGGGCGGGGGGGGTTTACTCTTATTTTTAGAAAAGCTGATTTTTCTTTCACAGGGGGCCACGACTGTTCTGAGGTAAGACCAACAATCTCACCTTTTGTGGGTGGTCGGGCTCCTGAGTTGCAGCATAAATTCTACCTGGCTTCTCTTCAGCCTGGAATTGCCGGCGTGTTACCTGCGCGTGGGCCCCACTTAGGCAGTTCTCTCCTTCCTCCCGCAGCGTGTTTTGCTTCTGGTGCCCTGGTTTCAGTGAAGACCTTGGTGAGCGAAGCCGCCGGTGGACAGGCAGTAATTCTGCACCCTGAAAAGAAGTCAGTAAGGTTCAAAATTCTCCCAGGTACCCTTCTGATACTTGGACCTGTCCGGGTTGAGACAGGCAGCGGGCAATGACTGTGCCCTGTTTGCAGTCCTGGGCTACACAAGAAACCATTGTGAGTTTTAAGTTTAGGATAGCACCTGCCCACTTTGGGAGTCTGAGGCAGAGCTCGTGGCGTTTTTCAAGCCCTTTTCTCCCTTGCCCACCCCAGAAGCTGGACACTGAGCTAACGGAGCAGACAAACTCCCAGGAGATACCACGTGCTACTGCAGCACCCAAACCCTCACCTGCTGAGGCTCCGTTTGGTGAAGCTTCCTGGTTAACTGACTGGGCTTTTCTTCATCTTGGAGTTGTTTGCCTGTTACCCCAGTACGGGCCTTGTTTTGACAGACGTATTCTTCACCTTCCATCTTTTTTTGTGTCTGCTGAACTGGTTTTGGCACAGGCTTTGGTAAGCGAACCTGTTGATGTACAGTGAACAATTTAGTATTGTGAAAAAAAGTCAGTATTTTAGAAAGAAAAATGCTCCCTCTTCAGTACTGAGAACACAGAACGAGAGTAAGCTTTTATCTTTCTCAACAGAATTGGTTTTAGCATTTTAATTATCAATAAATGTCTTCTTCAAAGCACAGAAAGTTAGAGCTATGCTCTATTTAGGAAGTATGCTATAAAATAAACTTCAGTTACACATTTCAGAACATTCACTAATAACCATTATTGGGAATGATGCCAATAAGTCACTGTTTGTTTCATTAACAAGTAGAGCTGAACGCATCTCCTAGCACTGGACTGAGTCAAATGCAAAACTCTCTGAAGAAAGATAATCGCCAAGTCCTCTGACTCGGGTAATCTAATTTAAGAGTTAAGGCTTATATTCTTTTACAGTCTTCTAAAATGTAAATGGGGAACACACGGTGAATAGTTGCAGGAGTTAATGCAAGTTTCTTCCAGTGCTGCTCTAAGCACTAAGTATCAAATGATGTCTGTTTTTGGCTTTTGTAACTTGGAAGACAAATGTAGCCAAAACACAGGCTGTATGCCACATGCCTTTGGTACTTCTGGCACACTAATAACTCTGTAACTGTAATGTTTGCATATGGTCCTCTATGCAGCAGCTGTATCTGAATATAGCAGCTAAAAAAGAAATAATGGGCTGCTTTTTTATACTGCAAATTAAATACATACAGGAGATACAAACAGCACAAACTAAAGACCGTTGAAAGTGCCAGTAGGCACTTCACGTACTGCTTAATCCAAAACACCTTTTAAGAACATAATCCCTAGTTCTGCTCTGTGAAAATTATTAATGCTTAGGAACATAAAGATGTATCTGTTCTGAACAACTCGAGCTAGTTTCAGAAGAGACATAACACCGTAGGTAGCCCCGAGAAACGGAGCAGCACAGGTGAGGTGTGGTGCCACGCCAAGAGTCACCCGAATGCAGGGGCCCAGCCCGTTTCCTCTGGTCACGGCCCCACACAAGAACTGCTCGGCTTGTCAACAGCCAGCTCTGGTATCTTTGCAGAACGACTATGTCACGCTTGAAACACGACTTACAGCACTCGTGAAAATATTTGTCTAAAAATTACCATATGCCACACTAAGAAAAATTACAGGTTGGTATCAATGTCGTTATTTTTTAATGTGAGCTCTAGAAAATCTACCAAGTAGTCAGCTGGCCTTACTGTACTTCATTTGGCCCTAATGCTAGTACTTTTACCACAGGTGAAAAAGCTGGAACTATTTGTCCGATGCTAAAAAAAACCCTTGAAAATGAACGCAATTAATATTTTATCACTTACGTTGGGCGCGCAGTTGAAACAAAACCAGGATGGAGCCACTGCTATGCTTTTATTTCACCTCAACATGCACGATGCCGGGAGCTGCATCTGTAGCAATTCCTCAGCACGTCATCTTCAAGGAGTTAGTGTACAGGATCCCCTTCTTGGTACTTACAGGTGTTTACTGGTCCTCAGAAAGGAATTAACCCCAAATCAGCCCTTTCCTGTGTACCAAACTGGTACAGGTGGAATCAGACAGGTCACCTGGAGTCACACTCTGCTCGTAAGCAAGAAGCGAGGAGCCAGTGGACTGTTTGTAGTGGCTCCCACTATTCTTCGGTTGCCTCTTTAATGGGAGAAGTGTTTGGTGAATAAAAGGAGAGGTGGAAAGGGAATGCGGAGATGAAAAGAGTCAGACCTAGGATAACTACCGGCAGTGCCGTGAAGAGATGCAGTGGGAAGCGCCTGCCTGTCATCCCACACTTTGTCAGGACTGTAGCACCAAAGCGCACCAGGCCTGGAATATCCTCCACAGCCAATAACCACAGATTGAAAAAGCGGATTTTCTGAGAAGAGCAATAAATTTAGAGAAAGTTCAGTTCTCTGCTCTCTGTACTTGTATTTAAAAGCTCCTTAAGTCCTCTGAATAACCCTAGAAATTTCCTTTCTGCAGCTGTCTTGCAGTGAACATTACAGGAAACTTGCTCATGTAATCAGCGGAACTGGCTGAAGAAACATCCTCAAAAAAATAGGTGATCACTGGAGCAGTGCTAGCATTCTTACTACTCCAAGAAGCAAGACCTTCAACATTAGACATTTCTCTGAAAAAGTGATGGCAGGCGCCAAGATTCAGTAATATGCAGACATACTCTCTCTCTCTGATCTTGGTCTTGGCCATCAAAACCAATTCTGCTTAGTCCTGCAGCACAGGAGTGCTGATAACTGACACTCCTCACTCATGGATTTTTCAGTGGGGTTGTGCACTTGCAAACAGCAAGTGCTACAGCAGCTTTTACGGCCTGGAAGGTCAGGATCATCTTTTATGCCAGCATACTGTCAAGTCTTAGGCAGGCAATAAGAAGAAAATAGATTTACTATTCAGTATCTGACTCTAAGAAATCTAAGACTCTTGTGAACCAGAGATCCAACAGGATCAGCTGGAGATCAGTTAACAGCTACCTGATATTTCAATTCAGCTCAGAAAACTGTACAAACTTTAAAAAAAGCTGCTCAGAGTAGTGAGGACAAAGTGGTCACCATCACAGCACAAGAAATACTGTCACTGGAACAGCTTTTGTTTTTGTTAAAAGAAAAAAAAAGTGATATAACCAGAAAAGTCAGTAAAATTGCTAAAATAAGTATCTGTAATTACCAAGATCAAAACCCAGTGCCTTTTTATTAAACATGAACTTTTGTTCTGCCTTCCGTAATACGTAAATAGTGCTGACAATTGGTTTGTGAGGCACTTGCTACAATAAAATGTAATTGTATCATGAGAGAAAGGTGACAATCAGGAGATCATGAAAAAATTACATATTCTCACTGGTGGTTAATTAGCCATGCAAAACCCCCTCAAACAGATATTCTCTTCTATTAGGAATGATTACTATGCAGGCCTACAGATGTCAATACCACAGTCATTCAAATACTTCTTTCCCTACTAATTGAAGGTTGTAAAGCTCTGGTGCCAAGGTTTTGCTTCCAAAGAGCTAATTTATGACTAGAAGGATATTTTATGTCTTCAGTTGCAGCAGCTACAAAACTCAGCAAATCAGAACCATCTGTGCACTGATACTTGAATCACCATTCATCTAGCAGCCTATCAGTCACATTAGTTTGCATCCTGCATTCTTGGCTCACGTACACTTGTGATGGTCCAAAGTTCACCAGAAATATTAAAAATGAATGGTCCCCTGACCCTGCCTTATTGCACACGCATCAGAGACAGAAACGGGGCTTTTGCATACGGGGAGTTTCGAGGCAGAGGTATGATGGGACTGACATTTCACAGCACGTCCAGCAAGACTGCTAATTACCTCAATCTCCACTTATTAAAACATGGTTTTATTAACTGTATCGTTTCAGACTTAGAAGTACAACAGGAAAATATAACACGAGAGCTGTCAGTTTTAAAACGCTGCGTTAGCGCATCGCATAGCGCCGCATACCAATAACACAGTTAAATCCCAGAATAATACCTCCTCCACATTAGTGGCTGCAGGAGTATAAAGGCAAACGACAAAGAACAGTTTGAAAGCAAGAAAATGAATTAAACGCTTTCACTAATAAAGGTAACTTCGCTTTTAATCTGGAACGAAGGAAAAACCTGGCATTCAGGCTGGTCTTCAAGATGTTAGTGAACAAAGTCCTTGACTTGCCCATTATCCTGAAAGTAAATCATTCTCTGCAGACCTACTGCTTTGAAGTGAGAGGCTGTAGGTCAAAAGGACTCATGACAGTTCTTCCTCCTTAAGGGTTGACATCCCACTTTTTAGCAAAGCCAGGGGAAACGGGAATTAACAAACATGGTGTATTTAAGGCAAAAGAACTGCTGCGTCAGTCTCATTTTGAGGTCTTAAACTATTTCCTCTTCTCCAAAAGAAAAGGCAACAATCAAGCAGGCGATGTCAGAAATAATCCCAGAGCTGTCTTACTTACTTTGGACGCTTTAGCAGCACAGTGATCCCGCGTGCGTGCTGCAGCGGAAAATTCCAGAGGGCCATCGTAGCGAGCTCCACTTGACTCCAGCCCATCCAGCAGGATTTTCTTGAGCACTTGGTACTTTGGCTTCTCATCATAAGCTAAGCCATAGACACATGCCAAAAACTTGGCTATTTCACCTGCAGAGCATATTTTAATGTAAATTTCACTTGGTGTAGACCTAGAACTTCAGTAAGATTTTCATTCCAAAAGGGATGCCAATCCTGCATTGCCAAACAAGATGACACAATTTCAGCTGAAGACACACTCAAAACACAGAACTGACAATATCTTGTCTTTTTCAGATGAGAAAAGGAAAAGATAGACTTGGATAAACAAGCGATCCCTTAACTGCTATGTCTTGTTATGCTCATGCACTAATTCGTATAGTACCGAAAGCTACCTGCCTATAAAAATTAATCAAAATACTTTATCGACAAATATTGATAGTTCTGTGTAAAACACAAGTATTTTATACTTGATAGATCATAATACCCCTCTAATTATTAACTACTCTCAACAACACTATTTTAATCTGCATAGATATTATATTTTGAATGCTTTGGAGAAAAGCAACTTTTTTTTTTGCTTCTAATTGGACAAATATTGATTTTGAGATTACTTCCTAAAAGGGTCTAACAGCAGCATTCTTTTGCTATCATTATAGAGTGACTTCAGAAACAGGGAAACCACTGAATGATCAGAAATTATGCTATTAGGAAACACATATGGGGGGGATCAACCTTTTCTTTCAGCTGATGACCCAAGTATACCCTAAAACTGGAGATATTAGCATCCAGAAAAATCCCAGAAGTAAAGGTTTGTTAAATACGTATACACACCATGAATACACTTTCTGTAATACACAAGACGTTCCAATAATTCCAGTATAGAAATGCTATGAAAATAAGTGAATAAATCAAAAATAGATACAGACCTTTGAAGGAAGTTTGGTGTTTTCCCTGGGTTACTTTTGTATTTCAGTGAAGGAGGAAACATATGACAAGACAAACTGTCCATTCATTTGCTTTTTCTAACTCTGAATACTAAGCAATAAACCTTTTGCAGACAGTTGCTTACTATTTCCATACTAACAGCTACTTCTGTTGCTAAGATAGTCACTGCTTCCTAACACCTCGCGTTACATATGGCTAAAGATCCCTTATGTCACTCTATGCCATACATCACAGATGAGACTGATCAAGATTTTTATACTACCACACACTGGGGCTGAAAATTTAGCCCTCAATGTCTATTTCAGCTACTTAGTACTTGTTTATGGGATAATGCAGGAAAGCAGCAGAAAAAGAGTTCCTGCAATAAAAGCATTAAGTATCCCGAGTATCCTGTATCAGTAAGCATCAAGAATCATTTATTGCAGAGCGACCAGCATTTGACAGCAACCAGAAATTTACCTTCTCCCCTCGCAGTAAACAAGCCTTTAAGCTAAAAATGCTTAAAATACAGTAAGCTTGTACATGAAGGGCCTGATCCAGCTCCACTGAAACCAGAACTATTAGTTCAATTAAACTGCACCCGGAATTAATGAGCGTGACATATAACCTACCAATGAGTATTACGTAACTCCTGTGTTAGCAGCTAACGACAGACACTGGAGGCTGAACCCTTCTGCTGGCCAGGTTTGTGCCAGAGTGGTTCACGCAGGCTCCATTTCAGGGCCTTGACTCAAGGAGGACTCCTTGCTTGCGTGCTATATTTCACCCTAAAACCAGAGCCTGGTAACACTGCATGGGCTCAGGCCTGGTGAAGGCATCTGCCCTAAGGTGCAAAACTTAGCAATTACATTTAAGATTTTAAACTGAAGACTTTGTTAAACTTGTGTTACTTACCTTCTGCCTCTCCCAAACAGAGCAAGACATTTCAGTGTTTTTTCTAACAGGCTAAAGAGCTAGCTGGTACGTAGTACGAGTACACTTACCACAGCTGCTTCCAGAAGAATCCCATTCCATCACTGAATGTGGGAGCTCATCCATAAGTCTGGAACAACATGAGAGTGCAAGAATTTAATGTGGTTTTGAAGCAGGTGATTCTTCATTTGGGATTTAGGAAGACAGCAAGTCTCAATTCCAAAGGGAGTGGACCTCCGGGATAGCTAATGATTCACAGTACTGCTTTTAAAACAAAATCTCCTCTTCCCAGCTACATTTTTAACTCTTTGGAGACTGCTGATTTCACCAAGACCAGGCTTACAGCTAAAGCCTGTACTTTAACTTTTTCTTTGTAGATGTTTTAACCTTTCTAGAAAGAAAAATAAAAATCCTTTGAGCTGAGATGGCTTGTTCTGATGTCAGCTTAATGATTAATATTTGTATTTTGGAATTTAAGAAGCAGTTCTGGGCAGCCTAGGGGTCATTTAGCATCAGATTCTTTCTGCCATGTAGCTCACAGGCAGCTGGGTGATGGCTGTCAAAATTACAAGCAGGCATGGCAGGGACAAAAGGGGAGAGGGAGGTTAAACGACCTGAAGTCCCATGCACTTCATAAACTGAAGAGCGGGGCCACAGATGTACTTTCCATCTACCCAGAAACAGAAATAGCGAAGGACGCTGGAGCTCAGAATCAATCGCACCCTAAAAACAGGCAAAGTAATGCCAGCTCTCATCTTCGTGCAGGCATGACCCCAGATGATCTCCTAAGTGAAATCTGTTAGTTAGATCTCCTAAGTAATTGAAACCTGTTAGTTCAGTCTAGCTGTTAATACTCTTACAGGATCCTTTCTGTTTGTTTGAAGGAGTCATAAAGCTCCATCAGTAAGTAACAGGATGTTTTCCCAAACGCATACAGTTGCAGTACATCAGCTAATAACCTTCAACTCAGTAATCTGTTGTTTAGTATCTGAAGTAGGGGTTTCAGTTTTGGGGAAATAAAAACATTTAAACATTAAAATCTTCCTGTAATCTGGCATAAATTCCAACTCAAATGGAATCTCCTCCAATTATAGCACGGTGTGAACATTTCTAAACTCAAATATACCAGCAGCCCTTAAATACCCCCTTACTAATGCCCAAAGCTTTGGCACAGCTGCCTCACTGCCCCAGCATTACTGGGAGAAAAGACTGAACTCGTAGTGAAGGGATGAGAGAATGAGGCAACTGGTGAACGACAGCACTGGAGGTCCTGCTTTCAACTACACCCCACCTTCCAGGCCCAGCCCCTTCTTCACCATCACACAGCCTCTGCAGCAAAGGACTGGCACGCTCAGAAGCGATTCAACTGTGCTGCTGTATTAACTTATGAGCAACTGGGTACATACACACATCTATCCAGATGTCTATTTCTGGCTTTTGAAAACAGTATTGGCACTGAAAATTAAGATAAATAAAAGGCGATGACCTGGGCAAGTTATTTAATACCAAGAACGTAATTCATTAGACTAACAGGCTATTTCTGATCAATGGCATCGGTATCATTTTCTGTGCATTTCCTTGAAGCATCTGTTTGCTTGGCATCCTGAACAAGCTAGCAATCTAAGGGTTAACCGCAAGGGGAGAATTAGTGAGGCATTAGTGAAGCAGCTTGATTGATTAAATTGATTTAACATTGAATTGTATAAGTGTTACCTTGCAGGGGGTTGCGTAATGATCAGAACTTCTAAAGGAGAAATATTAAACATAACGTACGATGTCAACATTTACAGATGCAATCTGTATTATCCACAGGCTGCAGGCTAACCTTTTTCTCTGTTGAGAGCCGATGCCACACTGAATTTGCAGATTGATTTCTGTGGATCAGCTATCCCTATTGTGTACCTCTGTTGTGACTTGCCCTACTTAAAAGTTTGCTGCCTCCTCCAATTGTGATGTTACATTTATGGGTAACTACTCTTCTGTATAGCCTTCTACAGGCTACACTGTACCACATGCAATTAACTCTCTCAAGTCCCAACTGTGAAAGCAGAGAAAGAAACACTAACACACTGTTGCTTTAGTAAGCTCTAAATGAGTCATGCTGGGAAAAAAGAAAGATTTTAATCAAGTTCTTTAGTATCTTGGTATTTAATTGTTTGTAACGGCAGTAGGCTTATATAACATTAAAAACCTACATAAAACCATCTGAAAAATAGTATCATATAGAAAGTGAAATAAATTGAATGCACATGTGGAAAAACTTCCAAGAGATGTTTGTACTATAGTCTCTATAAAGCACCCACGAAGTTGAATGGAAACACACAACCACCTTCTGCATGTGCAATAAGGCCTGCACTAATTCACAAATGTTTTCTTTAAAAAAAGAGTACTAAAAAGCCCACACAGCAGACAAAATGACTGCATACTGCGCATTTGAATTTATCATATCTCTACAGCAGTACATACATAAACACGTGGAAGTGGGTGTATCTGCACGTAGAGTTCACATTTTTAACTGCTTCTAAGATCGCTCAATTAAGGAAAATTTTTTCGGCTTTCTCGTAAGGTGCTATTCTACACGATGTAAAGTTGTCTTTTTCAGACCTGTTCTGTTAAGCGATGAGGACGTTGCAGGGTTCTAGGGTGGTGTGTGTGTACTTGCGTGTGCCATTTTATATTTACTTTGTTTTTGCAGTCTGGACAGCCACAGGGTCCTTCAGGTTCTGTTCCCAGGGCAGCTTCCCACATAACCATTGCAGCATGCAGTAGCCAAGGATTTCAAGGTCACCTCGTCTGGATGGGGCTAAAATGTGGGGGAGAGAGGGGAGAAGAGGGGGGGGAAAAAAAAAAAAAAAAGAAAAATAAGAACCTCATCTTAGGAAATAGAAAAGACTTTGATTGAACTAGTGTTGATGAAATATGAAAAAGCCAAATGGGCAGCGTGTTTTGTTTATTCAGCTGTATTAGACCTAAAACGCCGCGGCATTTGGCCGCAGTCCACAGACAGGCAGTGACTTGTTACTGCTGAAGTAAGGGTCAGTTTCCTCACCTCCTCCAACTTCATCCTTCCTCAGTCTGGCCTGTCACATGGACTTGATCCCCATGGCCTCTGACATGATCCAGACAGCCCATAACTGAGTACCAACACTTTCTCAAAGAGCCAAGCAGTAAAACAAAGAAATAAATGTCTGCTGCTAAATTGCTAACACATGTTCCAGGAAGTCCATGGGGTCCACATTGGTCATGCAGGGACCCTGCGAGTGCAGACTAAACACTGATGGCCTTTCCTGTTCTCCTCCAGAGCTATTTGAACTTGGAAGATAGGACAAAACTGCCATCTAGTGTACATTTACACACCAAGGTTGTCTGCTTACAACTCCCATGGACTGTTTGTTTAGAGAGTCATAGCACAGGCTAAAATACACTTGCTGTTTGGCAAGTCCTCTGTAAACTTACCACTACTGCTTCCAAAAAGGAAGTTACTTCAGGAACAATTTACACTCACTCTGCACACCACAAAACAGATACACTAACTACAGAAAAAAAATGCAGTAGATATAACTCAATCAAAAATTAACCCCATCCCCAAACATCATCATCTATGCAGAAAATCAAGTAACTGAAGTTAATCTATAGATTGACTTTTCCAAGAAAAAGAGGGGTGAAAAAGTGCAATACTAATAGAATTGCTGTTGCTTGCTGCTATTCAGAGGAACCCAAACTTGAAAAAACTGAACAAGCAGGATTGCTGCAATATTTCTTTGTACACATTTAACTTGCAGCCTATAGTTTGCAAGTCAAGACCACATGGAATCTGCAAAACCAGAAACTGTTAAAGGTGATTAAAGAAAGGCAGATGTGGAAGTTAAATTTATGCTTTTCCAAAATGAATTTGCACTTTTCAGGAAGGAAAGAAGATTTCAGATTTGTTCAGTACTTTTTGTCTAGCCTAAAGACTAGTAGTTGAGCATAGTGCTGTTAATCCAGCTGTAAACAGATATCATATTTTATGGGCCTTCATTAAATAAATTCCAGAAAGTCACTCAGCAAACTTATCTTTTAATTTACAAAGTCATCTGCTAAAAGCTATGGTGCCAACACATCATAACTGTTTCTTGTTACCGTACACACATTATAGTAAAAGCAGAAGATTAGTTGTTATACATTCTCTATCTTAACTGCTATTAGACTATGGGATTATTAAAGGCCCTTCAATCTAACAGAAGCTGCACTATCCCTTGGGTGTCGTTTA
Organism: Strix aluco; assembly: GCF_031877795.1. Lineage (NCBI taxonomy): Eukaryota > Metazoa > Chordata > Aves > Strigiformes > Strigidae > Strix > Strix aluco. Next base: position 1,593,979 of record NC_133933.1, on the reverse strand, counting down.
TTTTCTGCACTAGATTCAGCAACGTCCTAATGCAAGACTTGGCTCTCATATTAAAATAAAAACACAATCTCTACCACTTGCTGTTCTGTAGTGATTTCTTCAGCCGTAAATCTCCTGTTAACTGTGGAACAATTCCATTCATACGCATGTGTTCACAACTCCTTTTTCCATTATGGCAATTCCAAATTATAACCATATAAACCAGTATTTTTGATTGCAGATTCTCTAATTTTCACACAATGCTTTTCTGGCACCTGCTCGTGTAAGATGGGCTCCAGAAAGTGGCCTTTTGAGAAAAATTGTCAAAATTACAATGGACCGCTTTTTTCCACTGAAAGGCTAATTGATACGAGTCTGTAAATAATGCTAAGTCAATTAGATTTCAGAAGCTAACCTAAGATAACTCCCTTTCTGACAAAACAGTCCCCGGAGAGTCAAGTTTACTTCAGTTAACAGTTTGGCCATGACTAATTACCTTCTCACACACATGCAGATCTTCCAGCCGTTTCCAGACTCACACCAGGGCAAAGCCAACACAAAGAGGGAGATGTGTGCAAGTAAGACTTGACTCATACCTTCCTAAAGACACAGCAGTCAGCTGGGAGGGGGGAGTACCTATAACTAAGCCATACATCTCTCAAAAATAAAAGGGGAAATGTTTTACAGAGAGATGGTAAATTCCCATATCGCTTTATCTCCCAGGTCACTGCAAGTGTTACTCCATAAAGACATTTACATGTGTTTTTCATAGAACCACATGAAAATGTCAACGTTTGATTATTTGACTGTACTAGCCTATTCTTTTTCTCTGCTACCTTGTCAGCTCAATATTAGAGATGCTAACTTCCTCAACTTTTAAATTCACTTAGATCCTTATAAAAAAAGTATTCAACTAATCTTCAATGAATTACTATTATCTGTGAACAATGGAATAATTTTTAAACCCAAAGAAAGCACTAATACATAAATTTCAACTATATGTTTACTTGAAAAAATAACTAATACAATTGGAGATTACAAGAATTATTGATAAACATCAGAGAAGTCAATCTGGCTTCATTTTAAATGTGATAGTCATGCAAAAATAAAACAATCCTGCTTGATAACTTGTCACTTTTACAAGAGTATACATTCAAAACAGTACTTATGTAAATCAAAATCTTACTTCTATGTACACTAAAAACTTGGGGTTTTTTCTTTCTTTTTTAATAGATATTTGATTTCTGCTTTTCTATTAACCAAGATTTTTTTATTATTATTTTAATCTCGTATGAAATACTATTTAATGGTAACTTGTTGGCAATATTTTATTTCACAACACTTTCATTATAGTTTAATTTTTTAATTTTAAGATTTAAGGCCTGATTCTGTCCTCACTCCTGCCAAGATAAATCAGGAACAAGTCCACAGAAGTTAATGAATTAACAGCCATGTCAATGAACTCAAGAGTTAGGCCATAAGAAGTTTTATATACGCTGCAAACATGTACTCAACATGCAGGCACAGGATTCAACAATAACTCAGGATAACACAACTGAAGCAATTCACCCTGAGAAGAAAATATATTATGTTTCTTTGTACACAGGATTGGGCAGCTATCCGAGTCCTATTTTATATTCAGATTACTAGTTCAAAATAGATCATAAATGGTATCACACTGACCACAATATGCTCTCAAAACTACACTGCTCCCAAGATATCATCTGAAACCCACGTGAAAATGGGAGTTTTCCTCTATGGCCCCATTAAGCTAACTTTCTCAAGCCTTTTGTAAAGATCTAGGAGGCTAACGAGTAACAGATGAAATGTTCTTCTATTATTTTTAATTAGCACTGTTACATTATAATTTCACCATTAGTGTTTCTTTAGATTGGAAGCTTTTCATAAAAAGGATCATTTTAGTTGCTCATATTGCATCTACATGCAGTGGAACTTCCAATTCTCACTGGTATTACAGCATAGAAATTCATGTTAATTCACAAACAAATCTAACTCATACCATAGCCATTAATCCAAAAGCCCATAAAGGAAAGGAGTATTAACATGACCATGGAGGAACAGAATTATGTTAAAAAATTTATCATCACAATGTTTTAATAAATGAACTAATAGTGATATAACTGTTTAACTCAAGGTTGAGATGACAGACAAACACAGAAATTGTCAAAAACCTGTGCCTATATTAGGGGCAGAAGAAAGGAAAAGAAAAAAGCTAAGAACAAAGTATTGCTTTCCCAAGGTACTGGTCAGTCTGAGGAGTGCACTGCAACAGGATAGTGACTAACTGAATAGAGTGGGTAGCTACAGGGAAAAGTTTAGATAAATATAATTAAATTTTAAAAGTTTGATAAATTTTAATGCTTAGAGGCCATTCTGTACAGAGTTACCAAGTCTCAGGCAAGGCAACTGCCAGCGGGGGCTGGGAACAAACTCTCCAACCCTCATGCACAGTTCTGCACCGTTGGCTTGGCATGTTGCTGAAGCACCCACCAAAAACCACCACCACAGAATGCTGCAAAAAAAAAAAAAAATCCAATGCAAACACAGTGTCACCACAACCGGACTACAACTCTTCCAGAGAACTCAGTCTGGGACATGGCAATGAATAACTTTTCCTGTGTCTCTCCCTTAATCTTGGATCACACACAGAATCATCGCGGTTAGAAAAGACCTTGAAGATCCTCCAGCCCAACCATGAACCTCACATTGACAGTTCTCAACTCCACCAGATCCCTCAGCGCTGGGTCAACCCGACTCTTCAACCCCTCCAGGGATGGGGACTCCCCCCCCTGCCCTGGGCAGCCCATTCCAACACCCAACAACCCCTTCTGCAAAGAAATCCTTCCTAATATCTAGTCTAAACCTGCCCTGGCACAACTTGAGGCCATTCCCTCTTGTTCTATTGCTTATTTCTTGGTTCAAGAGACTCATCCCCCCTCTCTGCACTTTCCTTTCAGAGAGTTGTAGAGGGCGATGAGGTCTCCCCTCAGCCTCCTCTTCTCCAGACTAAACCCCCCCAGTTCCCTCAGCCGCTCCCCATCAGACCTGTGCTCCAGACCCTGCACCAGCTCCGTTGCCCTTCTCTGGACACACTCGAGTCATTCAATGGCCTTTTTGTAGTGAGGGGCCCAAAACTGAACACAGTCATCGAGGTGCAGCCTCACCAGTGCCGAGTACAGGGGTAAGATCCCTTCCCTGTCCCTGCTGGCCACGCTAGTGCTGACACAAGCCAGGATGCCATTGGCCTTCTTGGCCACCTGGGCACACTGCTGGCTCATGTTCAGCCCGCTGTCAATCAACACCCCCAGGTCCCTCTCTAACTGGCAGCTCTCCAGCCACTCCTCCCCAAGCCTGTAGCGCTGCTGGGGGTTGTTGTGGCCAAAGTACAGAACCCTGCATTTGGCCTTATTGAAACTCCTCCAGCTGGCCTCCGCCCATCGCTCCAGCCTGTCCAGATCTCTCTGCAGGGCCTCCCTACCCTCGAGCAGATCAACACTCCCACCCAACTTGGTGTCACCTGCAAACTTACTGAGGGTGCACTCGATCCCCTCGTCTAGATCATCAATAAAGATGTTAAACAGGAGTGGCCCCAAAACTGACCCCTGGGGGACACCACTCATGACCGAATCAAACAGCTATACGCTCAACTGGTCCTACAGCTGATCGGCACAAAACCTACAGCAGAGCAGGCAGGAGTTCCCACAGCTGCTCACTGGGAGGATACAACCACAACTGCCCAGCACTGACCTTGCCTTGGGCGCTCAGAAGTGCCACCCTAACAATATCAGCCTCACAGTCCTGAGGGCTCACATCCTCTCAAAGGTGGCATCAAAACTGGTGACCAGCCCACACATCAGCACTGTCCTGTCGGTCACAGGATGCAGTCCCAGCACAGCAGCCGGATAACTCACTTCAGGACCCACAAAAGCAGCAACACTACTGTCGCTGTCCTGCCAGGGCCAAGTTGCTGAGCACACAGTGAGACAGGAGGTCTCAAGCCAGAAGTTCCCAACCTGTGACCCTCACACATCTTTGAAATAGCAGAGCTGTCCCGGACAACCACAACAGCCCAATGTGCAGCCGTGCACAGCAAGTACCACACAAGGAGTTACACACATCCACTGACCAGCAGGATCTAACCGCAGAGCCTCCTCGTTTTCACACTTGCTTTGCTGCATCCTTAATAGAAGAGTGCAGCCAACAGCAGGATTTTCCTCTAAACGTGGACAGAGAGTGAATAATCATTAGGACTGGGGGAATTGGATGCGCTGAAAGGCAGAGAGCTGGGGTCCTGATCTGGTGAGGAGAGGTTTATATAGTGGAAAGGTTGGGAGATGCAACAGAACTTCACCACGAGATCTGGGTGGGAGCTAAGATGGTGGTGGCAAGAGGTGCAGGTACCTGGACAGAAGCAAAAGGTTCCAAGCTTGCAGGAAGGAGAACATGTGGCAGGAGAGTGGGGACAGGAAGTTTTACTCTTCTTTCACATCTGTGTGGCAGAAAAAAAAAAAAATCACAAAGGTAAGGGGCTGACAAGCAGCTGGGAGATTCACTAACTTTACAAATTCCTGGTGTAGAGAACAAGAGCCAAAATTCAACAGCCAATTCCCAGCTACACTCATCAGTTGTGCTAGAAAGTTGTGCTGCTCATCATCTTATTTCTGCTGCTTCTGGAAATTCTTGGCAGGACAGAATAAGCTTACAGAGGTGTTTATAGGAACCTATTCAATCTTCTCCTTGCTAAAGCCCAACTCTTCTTTTGCTTACAACAACCTCCTGCTCCCTCTTCTGCTGGACACACATTTCTAATCCAACACTCAAACTAAAACAGCATTTCATTTATTTCACACTGCAAAGTTCCACCTGCTTTTTGCCAGACCAGTTATATTCTCCTTTTATTTTTAGGATTTACAGTTTGTCCTGCACAGAGTCTTTGGGAAATACATACCAAACTGCAGCAAATCAATAATTCATTTGACCAACAAAAAAATCCAGCAGGCTCCCTCTGAATCCTAACTACACATGGATAGACGCCAAATAAACCTCTTGATCCAGAGCCATTTAGTGCTCTGTTCTCTGCAAGCCATGTGGGCTCAGAAAGAATGAGTTTCCAGGCATAGGTGTTTATATTCTTGCACATCCTTCCTCACAAAATGAACCTTGCATATATTCCAGTCAACCCCTGCATGTAAAATAAAAGGAAAAATGGACAAGCATTGAGCTATGTTTTTAATATCAAACAGCAACAGTTCTGCCAGACCAGTGGGGAAAATAAGAACAAGAATTGCAGAGCCTTCCCCACAGTCAGCCCGATGCCTGCTCTGTCCTGTACAAACACAGCACACAAGCACTGGGACGGAGCTCAAGGAGCACATGTTCCAATAACACAATGGAAAAGGCACAAAGAACTGGCTAAAACTTGGCATCAAACGTGGCCAACTGCTTTCCTCAACACAGAAGATGAAAATAAACAAACACACTTTTGCTCAATGAAACCAGCTCGGACAAAATGTATTCACCAGCTACAAAAAAGCAACAACCATTGGAGCCTGAGGCAAATGCCATCAGACATTCTACCTATCCTTAAGCTTGTGAAAAGTCACCACTACTGTCTTCAGCAGCTTTTACTATTCCAGATGTAGCTGTAGGTTCTGCAAGGATTTTGGGAGGCCCTCTACTTAATGCAAGAGACAGCAAAACTGCTAATAGTTTCTGTGAAACATTGTTAAAAGGAAGAGGAGAATCATCTTGAAATCTATGGCAAACACAAATATATGCTGGAGGGAATTCAACATAGACAGTTCATACTCTTATGTTCGTCAATGATAGCAAATTAAAACTGGTCTTACGCACTCAATGCACAGGACTGGAGTATTTAAAAAAAACTCAATATGTTAAGCGCAGTATATCTCCAGAGAAATTAGGTATTGACTGCATGCCTCAGTGAGTAGAAAATCTACAAAAATCCATAGGAGGCATTGATCCAAATATTACTTTTTAACACTAACTATGTAACAGTTTTTTAAATGTACACCGGGTGCAGATATAATTCTGTTTAATTATCAATCAGCAAACAAAAATGTAATACTGTTTATACAGTATGGTCTTTAAAAATGAATACAATGAATACACTCAAACACTACGCTAAAACTAACCATGCAGTTGTGCCATATGAAATTTGCATCAAAATAAAAATGTTGGAAATTTAAAAAACCCACACGCTGGTTGCAGTGAGATCCAGCCACCAAACACAGGAATGCTGATGGGGTGGGTCAGATCCTGTGGCAGAGCCCCATTTAGGCCCTGACTTGGTTCAAAGTGACCTCTGGACCTAGACAGGGATGTAACCAAGGCTGCGATGAACACTTGCAAACCCCCGACAAGCCTGGAAGCCCCCAAGCAGCACTGTGGCACAGGAGAACCAGCCTGCGGGGCCCACACACACCCACTGCGGAGCAGAGATGAGCCGTGGAAAACTAAAGACAAAGCCAGCATGAAGAGGTCAGACACGAGGCAGGGCAGCTGCTCCCAGCCCTTCCCAGCTCCAGGGGAATTCCTCTTCAGTTCTAGCACAAAATGAAAGCCACCAGCACCACCAGCATACATCGGGCACTCATTAAAGTAACTTGTTTGAAGGCAACCTTTTGCCATCAGCTGCCACAGGAGCAGCTCATCCGACTCAGCCCTTACCACAGGCTGTCAGAAAAATATGGACTAATTCTACCACCCAAAAGTGTTCCCACACAGTGGCTGCTAGTAGGAAACTTTCTGGATCTCGGTGGACTGCAGAACCTCTACACCTGATGAACTCCACAGAGAGCTTAGGGAATAAACAGGCATGCAGCTGGGTTAAACTCTCAATGCAAGTCGGGGAACATCAACGTTGATTTGAATTAGTGGGAAGTGGTTGCATTTGATTGGCTTTATGCAAGGAGGTTATCGGCTTCAAGCATTGCCAAGAGGCATTTGCAAAATCAACAAATTTGTAATTTTGTTTTAAGTTGCAGTATGTACCTCAAATCACTGTATATATTCAGGTAGCTACTTTATGAGCAAGTCTAAATGTTCTCATTTGTCTCACTCAATACAACAACAGGTACTATTCAGCAGTTTTGAGGTTCGAGATATTTATGTTGTTATGAACATTCAGGAAATGCCCTCTGGAAAGGATTCTCAATTATATAAAATATAATTTAAAAATTAGAACTATATTCCAAGAGCATTGACACAAAAAAATACTCCATTCTGAAAAACTGGGGAACACCAGAACGAAGGCTGTCCATGCAGCTTTAATTTGCCAACAGTGAAGTAATCTTTAAACACTTTCCAGAAGAACACCCCACCTCACTTGGTACATGATACTCCATCACAAGTTGGGAGTAGAGGAGACTGTTGAGGAAAGCAACCCTTTGCCCCAGCTGTTGGAAGTCTTTTAGAATCCTGAAGCATCTCTGCAACTCTGAACCTCACAACAAGATGAGGGAAACGAGTCGCTGTGTTCTGCCATCTGGACCTGGGCAACCTCAGACAGAAGTGGCTGCAGATGCGTATTTTCCCTGGGATGTTGAGAGACCTGCTGCAAATGGGAAAGTCTGGTAACCTGACCTTAATGGATTCAGGCTGTTGCAAGGTCAGAGCTGAGGCATTCAACATGGAAAGTTTGGATTCTCTGCGACATACCAGATACCACATCATGTTCTGCAGGCTTTTCCGGCAGGAGCAGCAGAAAAACCTGCGCATTTTCTGTTTGCAGCTATTAACAAGCAAAAAATTTTCAACTCTAAGATGGGGGGTAAGCTCCCCCAAGATACCTTTCTGAATATTTTGCTTCCTGGAGTCCTCTGCTTTTCACCAATTCCATCATGGCTTTAGCTCCTCGAGGCGGGGAATCTAACCCACAGATTGCAAAAGACAACTTAACTCACACTTGCATGGGGACACCTTTTGCCACCCAAGCCTGTAAAATTTCCATACTCTTTCAAATAAAAGGAATTATCTGTTCTGCAATCATATACCCATCAGACACCTGTGCACTAGACAAACTAGCTGCTATAACTATCCAACTCGCAAATGCCAAATACTCCAGCTTCCACCTATTCTTCAAATAGCATCCACATCAAATATGAGTACACAGCTACACTGCTCACACTACCAGGAAAAACAAGCCAGATCTCCAAAAAATGCACGGTATGCTCAGGAGGGCTAGAAGAGTCTGAAACAGATGCCCTCTTCGCCACAAAATATTTTTTAGCAAGCGAAATTGTGCAATTGTCTTAGCAGCAAATACTTGACAGTCTTATTTCATTTTTCCTAATGACCAGAGTTAAACGACTGCAGGTTTTAACAGCGCCGGCAAATTATCAAGACCCTCTACATTACATGGTCAATGGTCCTTTTAATAGAAAAAGCAATAATATACAGTTGTTTGTGCCAACTAAAACTCGTTAGAAAGTATTAGTTTAAGGTAACAGTTCAGCAGCTATTAACAAGCACAAATTTCTACAGTTATCGCTTGTGACACTGTGATCCTAGCAAAGCTGGCAGCAGAAAACCATTCCTTTTGTTTTAGAAAATCTTGGGGTGGGGGGGAATAGGGAAAGAAAAGTTAACAAAAACACTGCTTCGTTGGAAGCGTCAAAGTTTTTCAATAATCACCATTTTTTTCACTAGCATAACATTAGAATTGACTTTTTGTCTTGCTGACATAGCAACTAAGAAAGTTGTGTCGCATTGACCATATTGATTGTGAACAATGCAGCCATCAGTGGGACTCTGCACCATATATTTTCAATATTGACCTCCCATTCCCTTTTCCATGGCTCTATGGGTCTGCTATTGGATTTGGACTGCAGTGTAATAAACAGCTAAGGTTTAATTAATGGTAAATGAATACAAGACATAGGTTATGACTTTAACTAATTAGGGAATTGTTGAATTAAGTCTGCCTTGGAATGCAAGGCAGTACAATCAATATCCAATAAAAGGACTATGTATGTAATTTACCTGCAAATGTGTTTCCAATACCATCAAAGTGAGTTTAAATAAGTAAGATATATGAAAGGCTACTGGAAAAAGATTTCAAAAAGTTAACACTTTATGGCTTCAAAAAAGGTTTTTCTCCTTGCAGAAGGAATGTCATCTTGAAATATCCTCTCATAACACAGATGGTGACACTCAGACACAGCTCTCCCTAAAGGAGAGTGCAGACTCGAAACATTTTTCCTTGACAATGCAACATTAGCAAACATCGCCTCTGCAGAGTATAGCAAACACAAACCAGTACTCCCAACATGAACCAATTAAGTTTAATGGCAAGCTCTTCTCAGGGCATCTTGGTCCGCCTTCCCAGTACCATATGTGCTGCAGCCTCTCCGTTCTCATCGTGCCGCCCCCCTTCCCCCACCAGCCCCGGAGAAGCGTTCCCAGGTACAAGAAGAGGTCACCACACAAGGGTCTGATCAACCCTGAGCAATCCCCAAGACTACTCCTATTGTATACATCAGCTCACACAGCCTGATTACTCATTCTGTAATCACTCCTCTGAAATAAAAAAAAGAAACCTACCTACTCCCTTGTGGGCATCTATGCTGGTAAACTCTATTGTCCCATTATGGCCCTTCCTAGGATTTTCCTGATACTGTTTGTGGTTCCCATTGGGACAATATCTGTAGGAAAGTCCATAATCTGCAAGATAAACCTGGAAGACATGAACAGACAAATGAATAATGCTTTTGTCCTTTGAAAGTATAACCTTTATAATTAAGTCTTAAGAAACTGATAGGTTAAGGACAGCCTTAGATCTAAATTTTATTAAACCAAATGGTGCCTCAGGATAAAATATGTACAACTGGGGGCTATAACAGCTGCCCTCCCCATTTAAATCCTTCCACTACTATGTTCTTATTTCAGAGTCGAGCAGAATTTCAGTCTTTTTATTTTGTTCCTAAGCTCTCTCCTCTCCAGGTGGGCATCTAGACATCATAAACTGCAATATGCCTTTTATGGATCCTCACATTGCTTATGGGACCCCTTCCCCTCCTTACTTAAACAGGCACATACACACCCCTGTTCAAATTTTCCACCAGCTGAGACTGTACAATTTCATAACAGCAGTGCAGCTTAAAAGCCAGAGGAAAAGAGAGGCAGTAGTTTCCCCCAGCTGGACTGGATGAGGGGCTGCAGCACTAACAGGGACTGTGACCAGGGGACTGCTGGCCATTAGCCTAACCATAGCCTCATCTTTTGGAATGTCACTGTCCGTAACTTCGTACTGGCAACAACCATTTAAACACCAAGTACGTGATAAAACAAAGCAAAACTAGCCCCCCCACTCAGAAAGCCATCTTAGTAATTTATAATAAATTTTATTTATAATAAATTTTTAAAAGGCACGGAGCCAGACTTCGCTCTCAGTTACTCTGAAGCAAATACATGAAGCTAAATCGGCATAAAGGAAAGAAATTTGGGCCCCCACTGTGTATACTGCAGCAAGCTCATGTATTCTGCCACAGTTATCTTTCCATCCTGGCACAGGTCAATTTTTTTTTTTCCAAGATGCTTCACTAGAGCTACCTAAATGATCAGAGGGAAGAAGCCCCACAGTTCTGAATGACATCTCTGGGAGATGCCCTTGCATATTCTTGGGACTTAACTGTGAAAGTATTAACAGACTTTAAACTGACTTTAAACTTAGTCCTGCTCACTTTTATGGTATTTGAAACTGAACACGGAATAGCTCAGGAGAGCTGATTTTTACTTTCTGTTCTGCTGCTGCCTGTCAAGACAAACCCGAACATGCCATCTGGCTCCTACGCCTCTATTTCTCTACGGGCACCGTGCACGCAGTACTGCATCCATGTCAATTCTGCCACTCACCATAACTCAGATTAAGGGCACAAGTCCACCTTATGAAGTTCAGATTAACATGTTCTACCCTCCAACGGGGTAGAAATAATACATGCACATGGTCAATTACTGCAGCTCAACTGACAAGCAGTAACTTGTTGAAAGCAGCTGGAATTTCATCACAGACTGTCCACCTCACAATATCCCACAGGTTATTTTCTCACTGTCATTTTCACACTCCCACTGGCCTTTGCCCTTTACATTGACCAGTTCTCACATTAGGTAAGTGCTTTTTTATAAATATCCAAGTATGGTACTTTCACTTAAAAAAATGCTACAGACTGCTATTATATTGCCAACAGAACTGATCTCTGGGGCAAAAGATAAATCATCTGAAGGCCTACAGAGATCATGTCTACTAAATCGTATTATAAAGAAAAAGTTTCTTATCTGAACCTTAGTTTTGTTTCCTCTTTAGCTAAAAAAATAGTTTATCCTGTAAAAGTCTAAAATAAACTCTTCTGGCACTCACTTGTAATTTAATTATGTCACTCCTGGTAGAGGAAAAACAAACAAACAAAAAACCCTCAAGAAAACTTAACGCATTATTTTGTAGCACAGTCTGTTGAACTACTGATTCCTGTTTGTGCTCCAGGCAGCTTCAAATCCTGGGATGGTCGGTCTCTTGGTTTTACTGTTTCTGCTGCAGGATCTGTGCTTATTTGGAGCATGTAAGCTGGGATGCAGCATTCACTTCCTGCAGGGTGATGGCTTTTAAGACTACCGGTGATGTTTTTCACCTGACAGACTATACAAACTGTGATACAAGATTAAAGACCGTAGGCACGTTGAGAAAATCTGGGACAAGGCATAAACTTGGTTGGGTTGACCGATTTGATTTTCTCTTGCATCTGTTCTCCAGCGTATTCCTGACGCTCTGGTACCTGTCCTAATTGAGCCCACAGTCAGTGTGAGAGAACTAATTTAAACTACCCTAATATCAAGTTTTGCGAGTCTTCTGCATCCTTTGTGGGCTGGGAAGGAGAGCAGGCTAGAAGGTGTATTCTTCCCAGGCTAAGTGGTACATTTTGATTTTTGCTCAACTAGATTTCTGACATGTACAGCTGACCAGGTACAATAACATGAAATACAGAGCAGATTTCAACCTTTAAAAATTCAGGCTATGCCTTATAGTAAAATGAGATTTGAACCGTTAGAAAAAACAATACAAGAAGAGCATCTCTGCCAGCTCTCCGGTTCTGTCTGAGCCGGGAACACGAGCTTATGTGATAGACACTCCCATATGGCAGCCCAGCCTTGGTCTTTAAAACTCACAACAGGGCGTCTAGAAAGTAGCCACAAACATTTGCTAGTCAAACCTGAACCACACGAAAAAGTTGCCAGTTATCCCACAGACACATCACAGTAACGATATACTCTTAATCCATTTTTAAGCAACAGATTTGCTCAAAATACCTCCTGTAGTAGTATCAGCTAAGCACTTTTAAACTTATACTGAAAAACCCCTCTAAAAATGAAAAATAGCTTCAGGTTATCCTGCCTTGATTGATGGTGGCAAGACCTGGAACCCAAGAAGCAATCACTTCAAGTCACTCACATGCAGTTGCAACAACATCTGTGATTGCACCACAGTTTGCTCCAGAAGTTGGTTGTGAGTGTCATTGTTCAGCTTCTAGCTGAGCCATTTATCACTTCCACAACGTTCACATCAGATTTTTTTCCACAAACGTGCAACCGCTGGTAGCCTCTCAAGGCAAAGCCTCTTGGCCACCAACAAAAATCAATCCCCTTCAGCTTGTACAAAACCAGCAATGCACTGTTACAACCTTGCCACAACCATTATCAGTACAACTACATTATTTTAAATTACCATTAATTTCATTTCATCAATTCTCATTATAACCCTTTCATCATTAAAAAGATATATAATTCTTTATAGCTAGTTGTCACTTTTTGATAATGTAGCACAGCGTGCCCTTCCAAATTTGCTCAGAACATGGCTGGTAGGGGTAGTTAACAAATTTGTAGGTTTTTGCAAGTGTTTTCAGGGTACAGGGAGGGGGAAAACAAGATAAGTATTAAAGAATATTGAGAAAAATTAAGTGTTCATATGTGTTTCAATACCATAAATATTTTTCATCTGCATGCTTTTTTTATAAGCAACAAAACAAATAAGAATAAAAAGCAAACAAAACATGCACAGTAAGAGAAACAAGGCACCCGAAACAAGAGGTGGCAACATGGATGCTGAAGGTACAGCAGTGACATAAGCCTAATACAGATGGGTTTAACTGTGTTACGTTGTACACTCCTTTCCATACACTTACTGTAACTCTTGGTTCTTTTTTTCGTGGTTTGTTTTTTTGTTTTGGTTTGTTGGGGGTGGGAGGTTTGTTTGTTTTTCCGTTTGGGGGTTTTTTTGGGGTTTTTTTGTTTTTTTTTTTTTTTTTTTATTTTTACACATCCCAGTCTGCACTAGATTCAGCAGTGCTTAGCACAGCCCATTATTAATAGATTTTGTTATAGATTAAGAGACAGATTTCTGAAGTCTTCACACTTAATTTCATGCAAACATGAATGTGCCCATCTTATTCAAGCGACCAGCCACACAGGCACAAATAATTTACATGCACAAGCAACCAGCCGTAGATTCAGCGGTCCTCTTGTCCTTTCTGTGCAAGACTCCCTCAGTGCTTTATATCTGAAGTGCTAAGTATCTGCTAAACATATAAAATTCTTACAACCTGTATGCATTATGATATATAACTACACTAATCTGGGAAGTCACAAGCCTAGCGCTTTGGATTCTCATGGTGTTCTCTTTATCTTGAAGTAGACATAGCATGAGATTTATCACTGAAAGGATAACAACACAGTGATTTTCTTTGTATATTTTCTTTCCAGTGGTTCCATTACTAGGCTTATGTAATGCGTTGTAAATAATTAAGTAGATACCTACTAATAAGAGGCAGATTGGTTGCTAATGGCCATAGTGCTGTCAACTTCTAGTTGCTAATGGCCGAAGTGCTGTCAACTTCCGTTGGACACTACGCTACAAGACGACTAAATGTAGACTGAAGTCCGTCTTGGGACAAGAAGTCTGAAGTATAGTGTTCGGGTCAGAAACAGCATCTTTCACAAAACAGAAGCAAAGGAAGGAGGAGAGCAGGTTACACAAAGGAGAGAGGGAACAACATCTGTGACTTGTCAGTGGCAAGTCCCCATGCTGGAATCAACTGAACTCCAAGATATTTGGGCCATTGCTACAAAAAAAATTAAACCAGTGTAAACAGTTCTATCCAAATATAGCAGCAGGACTGATGAAAGAAAATTAAGGTCATCTGATTGTGAAGCTACATCTCAGATCAGGGGTGCAGCCAGCATCCATGAGTTAAAACTCAGCTGTTTCTGTCCGGTACCTCTGCATACTGTATCCTTCCTAAAAACACGTGAAGGAGAACAGAGAAGATTTTAGTTTTTCTCAATTCATCTGCTCTTTAGCCAGTCTGGCATACTTGACTAAAGAGCAGGAATCACAATGGTTCATCTCACAATGAAAAATGCCTTAAAGTTGGAATTGTTTTCATGCCTGTTTTTCCCGTATGATCAGTGTGTGAGTTCTGTATCTGCTACGCTGGTCCATTGAAAGCTGGTCTTAGAAGTTATTATTTTGAAGCATTTTTGTATTCGTTTTTCCTTTATGGTTAGGGCTATCTATGATAATCAAGTCTGAGAGTTTTAGTCTGTACCTGTCTTGTCTAAGAAATGCCTACAATCAAGATCAGAACTGAGGTACAAATGCAATTAAAATTTACAACTTAAAAATCCAAATAGACAACTTCTGGTACAGACTGGAGTCTGCAACACTTCCCAATTATTCCATGGGGGAAGAAAGGAAAATACTACAAGGTAATCATTTGGAAGAGGGATTCTTCCAAACCTTATTTCATTTATTAAAAAGTTGGATTTTAAGCTCTTGTCTGGTGACCACTTGTCCCTTTTAACAGCATCACAATTTAAATGAGTTTAATGGATTTCAATTTCTTTTTCAGGGCTTATATCAGTAATGCTTATTCTGCTTTATCATACAGTTACTACTATGCACCAAATTATCTTTAACTCGCTGCAATACTGAGACAGTGCTTCACTTGTTCTGTAATTTATAGGTCTGATCACTTCAAGTTTTCTTTCAGGCCTCTCCGAGATTCATGGGCTGTGTACTTCCCTCAGTACATCACTCCTGTTCTGTCAGTCATTGTGCAGGGTCCATGTTCAGAAACATATTGACTACAGAATTGATCTTCTGACCTGTAACTCACTGAATGGCCTCGCTCCCTTCTATTGAACAGATCTGCAGCAGGCTGCTCTTTGAGGTCAGTTGATTCTGATCTTCTAACCATTTCTAAACATCATTTGGAGGTTACAGAGTGACAGGACCTTTACTTTATTTGTTTCTCTGCCTTGCCACAGAAGGTAGGGGATACCAGTATGGATTTCACATGTTCTTTCAAAAAGGGGACTGTGATATTTATTGGCTGTGGTGTAAATTTACCAAGTTAATTTACAGAAGAGAGAGAGAGTAGCAGCAGAAAGTCTAACATAGAAAAAAGATCTTTTTTGGAACTGCAGGCAGTCGGTGACAAATTCATTCATAAGAGTACACATGAACAGCCACTAAATGATAAAAGAATGCAAAGTTGAGTATAAAGGTACACATGCTTTCTTGAACAGAGATTTGTGTCTCTTCACCGAAACAGAATTTGGAAATACATTTTGAATACTTTTTTTTTTCCAAGAGATTAGTTATGAGTTTCTTTTAAAAACAAATTTGCAGAATTAAAGAACACTTCCAATTTATTTTCTCTTAAGATCCTAGACCCTAAAGAACAAGAACCCACTAGCATAAAATTCTTAACAAAAACTCACCACAGAAATTGTTAGGTCAGACAGCTTTATCATGCCAACTCCCACTGGAGCTACAGGTGTCTCAGCTTGTGTTCCTGAGTTTGACATTGGCTAGATGCTCTCGCTCCCTATTTATGAGATCAGGTTGATCACCTTACCTCCCAGTCCCATTGTTTTAAAAAAAAACAAGACAAGGGCAATCTAGCTATCCACCATTTTAGCAAAGAGAGAAAGTGGGATTAAACATTTCACAGGCACTTGGTAGCAATAACAGTGTCTCAGGTTTTATCTGAAGTGTTCAAGGTTAGTATAAGATTGCCGAATTAAAATACAGCATCTCTGACAACAGTTTAGAGGATACAGGACAAAATATTCCATATTGTTGTCATATTTAGTCAGCGACAATGCTCCACAGAGCTTCCCAAAATACTGTCCTGGTAAATACATAATACATTCAGCTCACCAGCATGTTATAAAGACAGCTTGACTTGTAGAAAAGGCTGTCGCAACATCATGAAATGTTACGTAGGAACTGGACACGTTTGGAATACGAAGAAGCAACTTTCATGGCAAAATTACACGCAGATTAATGGCACATGCAAATAGCCAGGACATGACAAATGCAAACTCCTCTGCGCAAGTACACATGTATAGTTCTGAATACCTGAATCTGTGTGAGAATATTGTCTAGTACTGCTCCAAACCCAGGTAAAGAACATTTATTGAAGTACGAGGACAGACAGACATCAGACTCAGTAATTCCAGGGGAAGGATATTCAATTAGTGACATATGAAGATCTACTAATTTGAAAGTTTTAGCTGTTGTGTTGGTGAGATTATTTCTCCTTTTCATGCCCCACAAGTCACAGAGCATACACATTTCAAGGTATTGTGCAAGCTGCATCTGGAAAATAATTTTTTATTTGACCAGAAACAGACCCATTAAGCCATCTGCCCTGCTATGGAAGCTAATATTACACACAATACCTTAAAATACATTGAGAAATAACCATCACTGTCTACATGGCTGTAGACTGGCATGGCATAGTTATCATGGCTTCAGTGAAATCAGAAGACCCTTGGCCACTTGCAGAATTTTTGGGGCCCATGACTCGGAAGTTTACCTGAATAATATCTGAACAGCTCTAAGTTTTCTTAAGCATATCGAAATGAAAGTTTAATTCATACCTTACAAATGCAAGCAAACATTAGAAATTCTCTCCTGTTAACTCTTCTGAATTAGAATGTGAACTTTCTAGAATTTTTTATAGAATAACTTCAGTGAAAAAGAAATTTTACTGAAACAAAATTCTACATAAAACCTCTCAGCAGTAACATACGCTTTGTACGAGCTGAGCTAGGAGTCACTTAAACTGGAATATCTATTGATCTATTTAATAAACTTAAGTTATATTGCCACCTAAAACCTCTGTCCAGTAACTCACAAGTACCTTATTTTCAATCTGTCAATGAATTTACTACTCTTGAAAACAAAACACTAGTATAGCATGATACAGACAACATGAGAAACAAATCAGAAAATCACCCCACAATCTGGCTAATTCAAAAGCAGCTGATCAAAGCCAGCTACATGTCTTAAAATTTTATGATTACTGTAAATGGACACTTCCAAAATGATTTCAATGTGAAAAACAGCCGCATATCTTGCTGTCATAAAAATACACAATAGCCAAGACAAAAGAAGTCATTTGAGTTATGTTAATGGGTTTGGGTAGCAGATCGTTTTGTCTCTAAATAGCCTCCTCCTTTGGATTCAGCAGGCTGGTAAACACCATAAACTGAGATTATGTACTGGCTGCTGCCACTGTCTAAAACATGGTTGTTTTAAACAGCTACAATAGTTTTCAAACTATGTGTTTTAGAAAGCTCAAAAGTTAAATTTGACTCAACTATTTAACTTGAAACTTGTAAAAAAGCAGATATAGTTCAATGGTTCAACCTCTGATGGCAGTGAGCTGTTTTGCAAGACCTGTTTCTTCACCACTACAGCCAAAAAACAAAAATTTAAAAAAAAAAGGGAGAAGTATTGCTTACAGCTAATTATATTTACTTGAAGTTAAGAGATGTCCTTTTTTCCTAAATGATATTTTTTCTAAGAAAAAAAAGCATACTTCAATTTTATTAGCCAAAGAAAAAAAGACCTTGTAAGAGCATGTGGAGTATGACAGGATCAAAAGATTTGTTTCAGAACGTTTCACCAAAACACTTTCAAGGCTAGCTTTAGGCTTTGGCATGTCAGAGAGCAGCAACCTTAATCCTACTTACCTGTTATATCCACTACAATGAGCAGGACGTAAGAATTAGCAGCATGGAAACACAATTCGTGACAACATTAGAAAGCTAGAACTTCCCAAGAATCAAAATACAATAGGCCATATCCTCAAACTCTACTGATATACTTAAACCAGCATAACCTAGAACAGCAATTAGGTCCTCTAACTTCGCCTCTTGATTAGTTTACCCATTCATACCAGTACCCCAGTCAGCAGAGCACAAAAGCAGAGGTCTGTCGTGTTTCCTTCTCAGACCTTAAGCTCTACAGAGCCACTTTCAGATTTGTCGTGAGAGGATGTTAATGTTCATGCATAAACTTCTTTTAATAGGTGAATTGTTAATGCAGAATATACATAAGTTAAAACTATTAAACAGTTAGAAACACCTTAGAGTAACAGTGTAGATAAGTAAACGTGCTTACCTCATGTGGATTGGCATAGCCCAAGAGTAGATTTGCTGCTTTAATGTCACCATGAACATACTCATTTTCATGTATATATTCCAAAGTATCCAACTAGAAAAGGATTTAGAAAAGAAAACATCACCATCGTCTCCACTCTGCCCCTAACTTTACCACCAAATATTTCTCACTTATACAGTGAAATCAAGGGCTACACAGACTGAGCTGACAAATTTGGTTTGAGTTAGAGCACAAGGACTACCCACTCTGTCCGCAGGGTCTGTTCCCCCCAGGCACATAGCTGATGGCAAATCAAAAACAAGCCATGCTTTGCCATGAGGTATCCTTGCATAACTACCTATGAGTGCCAGCTTCTAAGGTCATAAAGCAAGAACGAAACTAGTACTTTACAAACACTGGAGGAAACGTTGAGAATACCAAGCTCTTAAAAAGAAGATATTCAATCAGCCCTGAAGGTTTATAATGCCTGTTATTATATGACCTGCACTGCATGTCACCATACCCCTGCACCATCATCCTTCTTTAGCTCCTTATTGAGGTATGATAGCTCCAACTGTTATTAAATAGAACATTTGTGCTTGGCAACTCAAAGGATGACCTAATCCTGGCTTTTGCAGAGTACAATGAGTGTTACAAGTCTGTCAATTATATGACTATGAGAGCCCTTCACTTTTTTTTAATTATTATTATTAAGGTTAAAAGGAAACTTTGGAGGTTTGCAGTCTAAACCTCCCGCTTCAAGCAGCACTAATGTAAGTTAGATCAGGTAGTACAAGAGATTGAATAGTCAAGTTTTAAAAATCCCCAAGGATGGATGTTGCACAGCCTCTGGAAAGCACACTCCAATCCTAAGACACTCTGTCTGTGAAAACTTTTCCTTTACAGTCAAGAATTCCTCTTCCTGCTATTTATGACCATTGCCTCTACTCCATTTGTTGTGCGCTTCTGTCCAGTAACAGCAGTCTTTCACAACACAAAAGATATCACAAAGGAGCACCTATACAATCTTCCGTTAAGTATGTGCCAGTCTACACACATTTGAAAACAAAACTGTTATTTGCAGACTAGCCTAATTCTGGCCTGTACAATCAGTGTGTTCAGCAAACACACTGAAAATTTTGCGTTCAGGCATGCAATTGTGAACTTTGACAAATATGGATGTCTAATACAATACCCTCAGACACTGGAAAAAATCAATACATGTTAAAGCATATGAGAATAGGCTTACACATCTCAGTCTAGACACACATTTTGAAGTGCATGGTCTATGTTTTAACCTATTAGAAAACATTTCGGTTTGAGCCCACCAACTTCCAGTCTCCAGGGAGTCTTGATTTTCCACTTAACACACATTTTATTTTAAAAAAAGATGAAAAATAAGAAAATACATAGCATTTACACATTTAATTCTAAACTCAAGAGCTAAAGGAACTATATTACAAAGATAATTTTATAGTTGAACTCAACAAGTTTGAGACATAGCAATTTCCCCTCTCTCCGTACATACCATTCGTGCCCCAAGTTGCAGAACAGTCTCCTTCTTAAATCTGCTTCCAGAATCTTCAAAGATTCTTTGAAGGTCTTCCCCCAGTCTCTCCATGACCATGAATCTATAGCTACCAGGAAATACATAAAAGGGAGGAATCCTTTAAGACAAGACTGCAAGCTTGTGTCAGATTGAAAGGATTTATCTCCATTTTGTTGAAAATGGATCTTCAGTCAATTTGAGACTTAATTACAATTCATCTTATTACCTTTTTCCTTTGTACTCAGTCAAGCCTGATCCCCAAAATACTGGAATCCCTAAACATCTTATTTTTTTGAGACTCATCCATTTTCTTACTGCAATAATAATAAAAAGATAACATTGAGTTAAAGGTAACTAGAGAATTTCAGGTTTGGTGTGGGTTTTTTTGTTGTTGTTGTTTCTGTTTTAGCTATCAAGCCAAGACTTTGAATGAAACAATGAAACAATTAAGGCTTATTTGGCAGTTTGTGTAGCAAACAATTCAGACCATAACTTTACTCTGAGGTTCTCCACAATCTGCAAAAAAAGAATCAGGTTTTGTTCTAGCATGTGGTACTTCGTTCCCTTAGAAGGCAGATAAGCAGTTATCAATAGCTGAAGAATTAATTCCTTCAGAAGCTTCACTTTATTCAATACAGAATGCTATCAAAAGTGCTTATGTCTACCAGCAACCTAAGTCATGTAAAGTCTTTAGGACAGTTCCCATGAATAAATCACATCCATGCTTAAGTGTCTGCAGAATCAAGTGCCTTGATTACTACTAAATCCTGTGATGATTATACACACTCTTAGCTGTGCACATGGAAATAGTTACTAGCAGAAATATGGTCACCAATTAGTCCATGTAGTACCTCTGTTCTAAGGCTGGCCTCTCTCTGGAGTCTGTTCATTGCTGTGCACTCTGCAGTGTGCACATAATAAATGTGGCACACTTCTGTTCTCCCTTCTGATCAGAAGGGATGAGGCTGACATCCAAGTAAAGAAACCTACAGTACCTGAAATTTTTTGTAGCACCGACTAGGATTAATTCAGTGTATATGAAATGAGTTGGCTATCGAGCACTACAGCACTACTTCTTTCTAGAAGTAGTTCAACCCAAACTTGTCCTTAAATCTACCTGTACAGAACCAATATATTACTTACTATGCTCTTGTTTTGCAGCCCTCTGGTAAAATTTCAGTTCAGAAAATAAGGGGCCATTTTCAAGATATTCCTATTGAGAAATAAACAAAGTTAGTATCATAAAATGCATTAAGCAGCAAACAGTTTCTAAAGAAAAGTGTGTAAGAAACTCAAAGAGGATGAAACTCCCTTTTTCTCCCCACCTCCCATATACCATGCCATCTAAAATGTAATTTTAATAAGTAGGTAAAAAGAAAAACTGGCAACACATTTGCATAAACAAGACAGATTCTTTCAGAAATTATTTAAGACACTATTTTTATAAATACTGTAGGACAGATGTGTTTAAATTCATAGTCTGATTTTCCTTACTGAACTGTTGAGGGCAGTAATCATGGAAAGGAAAGAATCAAGCCAAGAAAATACCGTGTGTCATGGAAATGCCAAATACATCCCCAAGCAGGGAAAGTATATCAAGATATTATAAAAATGGAAAAAAACAAAAGCCACAAGCATGCAATATAGACCCAATGCTGAAAATAAGGATAGATAATTAAGAGAAAGAACTGCATACAAGTTAACAATTTAGAGAAGAGATCTACACATTACCACTTTAATTACATGTACTGCATCATCTTCTACAGGAACATCAGTTTGAGGGGAAGCTGCAAAATGAGAAGAGAGATGGGGATCAAGCTGTATGCAACAAAATACAATTGCAAACAAAGACCAAGCTAACACTGCGTAAGGTGACCAAAAAATACACGACAAAGATAACCAACATTCTGCCTCAATTCCTGCTTTTAAAGGTCAGAGTTTTCCCAAGTTCAAAGGAAAATGAAACGAAAACACCACACCCAGGGAAGTTTTAATAAACAAGTACAGAAGCAATTTTAACCCACATTTTCAGAAGTCTCTCCCTCAATGCTAATTAAGGAGTACGCAGGATGTCCCCACTGCACGTTTGCACCACAATGAGGTATTCCATTATAACAGACTATGTTTAAGTCATTCCAGTCAATTGGATAACCTCTGTATTTGGTTGCTGTCAATCCACTGTCGTGACAAAGACACCACTTAAAAGTTATGACCTACATTATGCCTCTAGACAGGCTTGTCTGGTTTTCTCTATTACAAATTAATTTGGCCCTAGAACCTTGATTTCTATTCTGACATTATTTAGACACTGGCCTAAGTTAGGGATAGCACAGCCACCACCTGCCTAAAGGGGAGATGAGGGATTGTGTCTCTCAGTGCAAGTAGAGATTTCAAAACAATAATTGACCACATGTGCCAATTACAGCCCAGGAGACAGAACCTCTCTGCACAGACAATGCAATCCTATTTTCTTCTGACCCTGAGAGAACTATCAGTTCTCTCTGATACTACTGAAGCTACATGGAGCTACACTGGGATTAAAATTTAATGAGACTAAATCATCTTTTAGAATCATCACTGAAAAAAACTAAAAAGAATACAGTTCCTAGGAAATAAGTGTCCCTTTCAAACTTCTTATAATGATCAAATACCAACAACAGTCCAGGTGTGAAACACTTCAACTATCAGCACACACAAAAATAGACTACTTTTATCCACATAATAAAAATCAAGTAAACTTGGATCTAATCAAACCATCCAAGCTTACATTTTTTGATGGTTAGGGCATAAAAATATTTTTACAATGAACAGAGTTCTTCAGCTACCATGTTCCTTCAATTCTATTCAGCATCTGGGTTGAATCTGGTAGCGTACATACCCCAAACACCCGCAGGGTCCCCACTGCCTTCTGCTTGACTCTTCCCCACATGAACGCTTCTGTGCTAAACAACACATTACGATAAAATAAATATATCCTGAAACAGTAGCTCTGGGAGGTGCGAACTATCCACAGACTCAGACGAGTAGCAGTCACATTAAGAATACAATCGAAAGCTACCATACAACCAGGAAGGAAATTCTGGTAAACCTTATTCTTACCATATTATTGTATTGAAGCAGGAATTAAGGCACAGGTGCTTAGGTCTACCTTCCTCTGCCACATGTAGGGTATGTGTAAATGGCTGAAGACTAAGTTTAAAGGAACATCCCATGCGTTTTCATTGTATTCAACAACATCACATTGCCCAAACAGAATTAAATGTGCTCCCTTACCGACACAGATCAGAAAATAACCAGTGTATAAGAAAATTATTTTTAATACCAAGTTACTTAACAAAGGTTTGATAGGTATAGACAAGTATCAAATTTAAATGTATTAGAAAGAGTCTGCTCTAACTTCCCTGTAGACATCTTGACATTTTATAAAGAGAGGCCTCATTCATGGTAAACTGGAACAGAGAGTAACAGCTGTCAGGGTAATGAAGAAGAGCAATTAACAGGAGGTAGCCCAGCAAAAGGGCCTAACCCCCATGCTTCTTACACTATGCCGGTGTGGAGGCTTTTTGGACTCACTCTGAAAGAACATCCTGAAGAAAAATAAAACCAAAACTAACTGGCTATCGTTACAACGCAAAAAGGGAGAAAAGTCAGACAAAGCTCAACAAGGTATATGAACAGATGCTCCACAAAATGAGTAACATGACATTCAAGACTACAAAAGGAGAAATGGTATTATTCTTTTTACTGCACATACATGAAACAAGGCATGCCATTCACAATGAGTAACACTCTAAACTTCTTACACAGATAATGCTTAGACAGTCTCATACATACAGATAAGCAGAAGTTGCATGCATACCTTTTGTTACATCATTTTAATTAACCATTCAGATATCAGGCAGCAATACTGCAGCCGCAGCTCAGAAATAAGACAGACTATTTTTTGGCCATAAATAAACATAAATGGTTTTTAAAAAATTGTCTCATTACTATGTATAGTTACTTAACAGACTGGAAAGGCTCCCAAGGTTTAACAAACAGTCTGATTACATACCTCATAGACCACCACCACATACTCTCCTGCGAGTTTAGCTCATAGTTAATTACTGTATACTCGTAATTAGCCATGTGCTATCCTCGTTCTGTGTGGTAGCACATGGCTATTTATAATATTACAATCAGTTAAATGCGAGACTGCAGGACAGTAAGCAGAGACCCTGCAGGAGAGCAATGCTGATAGGCAGGAGGTCTCTGATGGCATATAAGTACACACATAGAGTACCAGGAGCACTATATGGCAAGATTATGTTTGCAAAGGATACCTTAAAATAGCATAACAAGTGTGAGAGTTCCCAGTTTACAGTTAACATTGCATTTATCAACTAGAGGCACACAACCTCCTTACATTTAGGGGGAGTGGTGTTGTATGCACACAATCAAAACCATTGTCTGCATAATTGTTAACTGGGAACACTGGTGCAAGATGAAGCTACACAGGGGGCCGTGGCTGTTTCTATCTCATGCCAAGACAAGTCTCACAAAACATTTGCAAAGGGCACAGCCCTATTTTCCCTTCCTCCCCTTCGTCCCACAGTTGCATCTACCACGCCAGTGAAAAGCACACGAATTTAAAATGCACTCTGAAATAAAGCAGTGCGCTAAGATACACATTCTTTGCCGTAATTTCCAACTGTTGTGCCTGCACAGAGCAAATAACTCACCTCAAATTAACCCATGTCCAGAATTCCCTAGTTTCACCCAGACACAGCAGTTATGGTCTTATCATCCACTTTAATCATGAATTTCATCCGTTTTGTTGCCGAGTGCCACAACCTTAATTAATGTAGCTTTCTAAATGTTAATAAGACATGGTAACAAAAGGGTGTTTCTGGATGAACTGCGATTTCCTACAACCACACAGCACAATTGCATGCAGTCTGACAAAGAAACATGCCAATTCTATTTGCCAGTTCAAACGTGCTTGTTGTAGTTTTAGCAGTTAATTTGTGGCAGTCACATTTGGAAGATGGTGAAATATTTTCAATGGCTCTCACAGAACCAGTTTTGTTGACAAAGTTTACACAGTGGAAAAGAAAACAGCATTGATTTGGCAGTTCGAAAAAACATTTCTGCTCCTGTCCACAGCTGGTGTCTTTGCCACTGCTGCATATTTTGAGGATATATTTGTTTGGGAAGCATGAATAAAATTATTTTCAGAAGTTCTTGGGTTGCTAGTGTTTTATTTTTGTTTCATTGGTTAACTAATCCTGACGAGTGATACTGTCAACTTAGTTTTTTGCAGAAATAAAAAACAACCTCAAAAATACCACACTTAGAAGTTACAGGCTACCTTTAACAAAAAAGCTGGAAAAAGTGTGACCCCATTTAAGTCAAAACAAGAGCTGTTAACTTCAATGGCTAACAAACAGGGTGGGGAGCATTGCTCAGAGCATCTAACATCAAAAAAGGATCCAAGTCGCAGGAATACAGTTATTAAAAACAAAATGTACACAAATAAATGAAAAGTAGCATCTGCTATTTAACACACATCTTCAAAAATTTCCTATATATGGAGGGTACTAAGGCAAATATTCAAAGGCCAACAAAGCACACTGCTTTCCCACCCTGCCTTCACAATATCTAATATTTCCCAAGAACTGAAACATTCAGTGCTTGAAGGGTGTTTACAGTCCATTTGTAACGTAGCCTAAGCAAGACCTGCTTCTCTGCTCATATTGTTAAAGATGCATCATCATTTCCTGGACAGGCTCTTTTCTGAGCAGTGTTTATGAATAAGTTTTTTTCTCAATTCCTCTTCTAGATAGCTTTGTGAACGCAGAGTTTTATTATACAAATTACATATACATAGCTCTCTGTACCACGCTTGTGAAACCATCTTCCACAAGAGCTAACTACACTGGTTTTAGTAGAAAATTTTGCTCAACTGCTAAACTGTTTTGCAGATAACTGCAAATGCTTCCAAGTTAAAAACATTCAGTACTGCTAAGAAATTTCACTTCATTTCTTACTCACTTTTCTATGAAACCTTAATCTTGATTCGCTAGAGCCAAGGTTTTGCATTCCACAGCAATGAAAGCCACTGTTTGACTTTCAAAGTTATTTACTCTAAGCTGGAATAGGTATGATACATCCTTTAACCCCAGGCAGAAAAGCTATACATGGTCTGCTCTTACAGCACTCTCAGATGGGAGTCCAGGCCTCTAATATTTAAAACTTGATGCACAAACTGCTTTCTGGCAAGATTCTGCTCCAGCCCATCTGTTAGTCTGACATGGTGCCCACTCAGAAGTTACTATGCCAGCTTCAGCAGGGTACAGGTGCCAAAGGCGGCTGAAGGGAGTGCCCTCCATAAGGTAACAGGTGCCCTACCTTTCGCCCAAAGCAGCTCCTCTTACTATGTAACACTGCTCAGAAATACATCCCCCACTGGGGGGGAAAAAAAAGAAGAAAAAAAAAATTCAAACTTGCTCTCTCAACTTTCTGGTTTTACTTGGCACGCCAGGGTCTCAGTCCTTGACCAGAACTCTCACAAGGTGGACTAATGAAGAGCATGACAATGGCTTCCAAATCACTGGTCCATACATAGGGGAAAAAAAACCCACCAACACATTCTGTGGCAGAACACTAAAGTGTAATAGTAGTGATCTCTGCAGACTTTATAACAGGCTTTAGACTACTGTGTAAAAATTAGTTATGTGTTCGAAGTTCTGACTTCTAGCCTACAGAGGACCTAAAAAAGAAAGAGGGAAGATTCAAGAGGAAGCAGTCATCAGCAAGAACTAGCTGAGGTAAGGAAGATTTCCTCTTTAACAGATAGTGCAGGCACATCCTGTACCCTGTGGCCAGCTCTAAGTAACCACCAAGTAGCAAAATCAGGCTAAATATATGATTTGATCTGCCTACAGACAGGGTGAAAGATAAGGTAATCTACTTGCTGTGTCTACATTTATATAGTTTAATATTAGCGACTAGATAAAGACTCTCCTGAAGTGCTGTTTGTCTGCCAATGAATTTATTCTCATAGGAAGGTTCACACCTGCAGGTACAATGAGACCTTTCCTGAAATACATCTTAACATCTGAAGGTTAAGAAAAATCTACCCCTAACCAGACAGCTACGTCTTAGTGCTATTAATTACAGGGTTTTGCTATTAATATTCTTCTTTCCACTGAGTTTATAAAAATCATACTGAACACGTATCTTTCATTTTCACTGAACTTTTAATTCATTTTCTGCACTATAGTAAATATTTTCAGTGAAGCTAATTTAAGCAACTGTTGAAGCACTTAGTTTTTCTAGAACCGATTGCTAAACTCAGCTTCCTAACACAAACCAAGGAACGAACAGTATGACAATGACAGAATGTGCTCCATCAACGCTTCTCTTCCTTGACACATGTACACCCCTGATCGCAGTTACACGAATGATCCACAGAAATTACTTTCTGAAAGAGAAACAAACTTAGTTTCACACCTCAGCCTGATTACCAGAATACCAGGCCTCACGATATCAACACCAGAGCGTATTGCAGTCCAAGCTTAAAAGCAGAAAATGCCACAAGCACAGCTCTTCCCTACTTCCACCAGCAGCAGAGCTCCCTGTGGTGCTGGGATTAAAAGACAATATTCACCATTAAAAAGACAATAATCACTGTTTACTGCTCAAGCAGGTATTCTTTGCTGCTTCTTGGAAAATGGGGGCGTGGGGGAAAGAAAAAAAGGTCAGTGTCCTGGCTATACTGGTGACACAACCCCAAGCAGGGCAGAATTATCACTGATTATAGCTTTACCAATATACTTTCCTGAGCTTCACGTATCGTAACAACACATGCAAAAATAGCAGTCAAACAGCAACACATAAGCACCTGCTCCAAAGCCAGCTACGGAAAATGGTTTCAAAACTCTTAGTTTTCACCTACCGCTTAAAGTCCCATTACAGCTATAATACAATTAAAACACATTTACCACGTAGTAAGTTCTATTGTAAAAGACACTAACATGTGTATGTAAAACTATACGTAAAAAATACCTTGCAGAACCCTCAGTTTCCATGAGAAAGAAGCCTGCAAACAGATAATGCTGTGTACAGCAGATTTCACTGTGACAGCGGAATCTTAACAAAACTTTGTGTGACCTTTCTGTGTTTAAATTTTCAGTCCAAATTGTGCATTAATAGAGAGCTTGCAGTAGGACTAGAAAATGATTTATATAAGGACTGGTGTTAATTACTGACTGTGATCAGGAAGATAAATGAGAGAATGTAAGGCTCTCAGTAGCACCCTCCTCAACCCTTGCGTAATTTTCCCATGTACTGCCTCAGTTCTCCACAGGGCTACAAACTAGCCATGAGCCCACCAGTACCTCACATTCTTCACTGGTTGCTCTCCATTTTGCCCCCCCCTTATCTAAGGGGTAACAGTTCTGTCTGAGGTGCCTGCAAATCAGCACCAGTAACAAAATAAAATTTCTAACACACAACAGTATAGTTAATTCCATCTTATGATCCATATTGCTCTTGCTACAACAGAAGCAATGCATGAGGCAACATCTCTAAATGGTTTCTATTATTTCTGGCAGCAGCAGAAACTCTCCTCTTCATTGGGAGGAATCAGTATTTTTAAGCCTTCTGCTCCTACATTTGCTCTGGTCAAGACTAAAATGCAGAGGGAATCCAAGAGAAGGAACAAATCAACAAAGAATCAGAGAAGATGGCACAGACAGGAAAGAGAAGGTATAATTAAAAAATCAGGGGCAGGACAGAACTTGTAGATAGTGATAACTTTCACATACATAATTGGAAGTTTAGAAACCCTGCACCTGAAGAGACTATTTGCATCCTAGGGCTCAGGGTCAGTAAATGGCTTCCAGCAGCTTTGATTTAGTGAACAGAACCTTCCACAGAATGCAACCCTAGTAAATATACTTTGTAGAGATACCGTAAAATTTCCCAAGAACATTGTTATAGATTAATGGAGTATGGAGTACCCTTAATGGGAAATTAAGCTATAACAACGCACATCAAAATCTTTACACCGCTACTGTAAAAATACTTATTAAAAGATATAGCTGGCAAAGTTAACCTTTACTTTTATAAAAGGGCTGTGCTGTTCCTATCTGGCAGGCAGTCGAATCTGTCTCCACTCTCCTGTCTTGCCCACCTCTCTACAGCTCTTTCTGGGTTAGCTTCTCACTGAAAGTTTAGTGGTCCTCTCACACCTTGCTGTATATGCACTAAAATCTAGTCTGAACAGCACAGAGAAAGAAGGTGCCCCTCAGCACCAAGCATCCATAGCTTACTCTCAAAGGTTCATCACCTACTTCACTCCCCTTGACTCTCAAAGGCAGCTGAACTCTTTTGCAGGATGAAGCCCTAGAAAAGCTACTGAATGGTATACTTCACCTAATATAAAGACGTATCAGAAAGAGGTGGACTAAACAAGAAAGCTTCAGTCAGGGCCAATACTTGGGGATAAATCTTGCCCATTTCCTCTTTTAGTTGTAGGATGAGCTACAAGGGGAAGTAAGCCTTCAGTGCAGTGCTACATATAACATTCACTACCCCTTATGAAAGAAGAGATTAAACACACACAAAGACTATTATAAAAGTGGCAGCTGTATTTCTTCAGCCTTGCCGTCACTTATGAAAAAACACAGAATAGTAATACCAAGGGTCCTAGATTGTATTCTCATTCTCAACTAATCCACTGACTGCTTTCTACCTCAGTTCACTGGGAGCCAAACTGCAACAAACACCACAATACATGAAATCAGCTCAGTAGTCTGTGCCATCAGGCAGAATAAAATCTGCATGAATCTGACTGAATCCTATGTGCTATACCACCCACAAGGTCCAGAGCGATTTGACTGCAGCAGCAAATGACAGAGCTGTATCTCGAGTGATTCAGGAACACAACATTTTTTGTCTTACACATGGAAAACTACTACTACCTTGCTTTCTGCACTGCATCCCTAGCTCCCTCAGTCCCTCCTCTCCATGGGAGCCTTCTACAAGTTTCTGTCTTCCTCTCCTTTATCCTTGAACGGCAATATCCAGAGACACCTTAACTTCACTTCTTGGCTCAGGCCAAGGCCTATTTTTCTATGGTAACACCTCATACATGCTCTATGCACAACATCTCTGAAACATAACCAACTGATGTTTCAAAGACGGTCATAATAAGCTATCAGATATATCAAAAGGAAAAACAAAAATAAATATTCTTTAAGTGAACTAACCTTTGACTCCTCTGGAACTGCAGCTGGTTGAAACCCCTATTATCCCCGCTGGTTCAGTCTGGAGAGCAGTTAGGTATGTGTGAACTACATGAATTCCAGAGGAAACCAAACCAGAAACACCACTGCGGGAACCCATCTGATGTACTGCAACTACGAGCAGCAACATAAGGATTCAAAACAGTTCCTTCAGATAGCCTCAAACCACGCACTTGGTGAGGAAACTCAGTGCAGCAGACCATCTCAAACCTAGTTGTAAGTAAAACAAAACCTCAACTTCAGTAAAGAGTAGATGTAGGGCCACAACCACCAACTGTTGCCATTTACCCATTCACTTCTGTTACACCAAACTACTTGCAAACATACACCCAGCCTCAGATTTCTCCAGGTTCTTCAGTGACTGGGTTTACTTTGAGAAAAAGCAGAAGCGGTGGCATTAGGTTATTACTGAAATCTTTTTGCTTTGTTTACACAGGCATTCAGTGGAACAAAGTGTCAGCTTTGGCCTTTTCTACCCCTTAGAAAGTTTCTCCACTCCAACCTCAAGTCCAGATGCAACAAGTGCAGGTGCACAAGTAAAACTGTCCAGCCTCCTGTAGTTTACAACCACACATTAATAGCTGGAAGAACAGTATAACTGGGCAACCACTTTAGAGAAGCAACATCTGACCACATATAGGACTATCACACCATGCAATAAAATCTGAGTCTTCAGTTGCCATTCAGTTCTTTGTGATTAACCATAATGGACACAAGGAAGAAAAAAAAGAGGGAGAGGAAGAACACTTCAGTGCAATATAAAACGTTCCTGAACAGCTGAAAGCAGACAAGCACCATGAGATAGCCAGACAGATGTAACAAAGATCACAGTAAATCTGTCACCAAGAGATGAGTGGCACACAAGTGCTACATTTATGTCTGCAAATACGAAAAGAGCAAACATGCTAACCCTTCTGTAGAAAACACACACTTTCTCTCTCTCTACAGTAGGTGCCTGATGCTACAATTTGACACTGATGGACAACTCCTTCACCTCAATGAAGCCACATCAAACCTAGCACAGCTCTGCATATTTGAAAGGAATTAAAGACAAAAGAATTGAGAAGGCACATGACACACAATGCCTGTCCTAATGAAAACTTGTCTCATTATAACCATCCGGAACTCGCACTAAGTGGAAAGCTCACGCGCTTCATAACAGTGTATTAACAGATTATTTTCTGACAATTCACTCAATATGAAGGAAACGTTATTAACAGATGAACTGGAAAAGAACAAGAGTGGGAAACAATCAAAACTATTTCCCATGACAGAAACACACAAAAAGGGAAAGCTTAAAAAAAGAAGGTATAGTTGATTTATGCATAAAAGGAAGTCAATTTATATATAGGAGTGACTTGCTTATCAAGTTTTAAACATAAATACTCCAAATAGAGAGTTAACATACCTCTAACTTTAAAAGATCATGTTTGGCTCCACGGACGATGTCCTAAACTGCTTCTAGATAATTCTTCACTGCTGTCTTAATACAAGCTCAATTTAGTCCCTAACAGTCACTGTGGAGTAGTTTGCCTGTATATGTTTGCTATGCAAAAAAAAAAAAAACAAAACCAACCCAAACTCACAACATTGTCTTGAAAACAGGATTTACTCTTTCATAGAAACTAGCAATAGTAACAAACATTATATCCTCTCCAGTGACCCAGAATGCTTTACAAACTGCCTTTCAGAACCATTCACTCTTTATAAAACAGACTAAAGTGACATGCAGCAGCTTCTTGTGATGAAAATACAGAAACATATCTAGGCTGGAGCAAATAAAGAACAGCATTTCCACCTCTGGTGAAAGACTTTAATTCAGAGGCAACACCCAGCTAACTATTGTTACTGTTATGCTTCTTGGGATGAAAACTGATTTAGTCTTGGCCAGAGATAACGCTTCCAATCACCAGAAACCCAAAGAGCACTCCAGAGCATGAGACTGGCGTAAGCCCAAGGCAGCAGCTAACGAAAGCATTGCCATTTCTCTGAAGAGCATCGCCTGCCCGTGCTCTTTGGCAGTCTCTGACAGCAGCAGCACCTTGTCTACCCCATCCCAGATCTGTAGAAAACTGCTCTAGGAGCCAGCAAACTGGGCTGGACAGCCTACGGAGAACTAACTGCACCATCACCAACACTTCTGAACTACAACGACAGCCAACAGGGAGCTGCAAACCTCAGAAAACTACACTTCAACACAGATGACCACCAGCATGTAAACAACAGTAACTTTTTAAACTCTGTCTTAGGTCAAGAAGTTAGAAAGAAATTTACATATCACCCTTCTGATCACCACCAGTATTTTACCTAAATAGATCAAGCCAAATCCTCCCTGGGCGATCTGACTGCCCAGCCTCCACACTTTTCCTTCGGTGTCTTTCAGGATCATGTCTTTTGGGAGGGGAGCTGGCAGCTTGCCTCTGCTGCGATCCTTAGGCGGCATCGCACCTTGACAGGGGAGAGAAAATGAAAGAAAAAAAATCTGACTTTTGTCAGAAGAAACAACACCCCTCCGCGTCCTTTCCCCAACGGGCACCGATTGGGGGCCCAGCTCTCCGCGGCCTCCCCCGGCGATCCCCCTCCGGGTGGCTCTGGGCCGCCCCAGGGCCCTGCAGTTGCGCGGCAGGCCGCGGCGGCTCCCGTCAAGGTAAAAATGCAAAGGGAATCGCAAGTCAGCGGCCCGCGCTCAGCCCCACCGCCCGCTACCCCCTCACCCACCTCCGCAGGGCCCCCGCGGCCTCCCCCCGGCGCCAGCCACAAACTTCCCACCCGGCAACTTCCCGCAGGCCGGGCGCGGGCCCGCCCGCAGCAGCCGGAGGAAGCGGAGGCGGGCCGCCGTCTTCCCGCGGGAAACCCCGGGGCGGGGAACGGCGGGGCCAGCCGCGGCCCGACACGGACTC
Organism: Strix aluco; assembly: GCF_031877795.1. Taxonomy (NCBI): domain Eukaryota; kingdom Metazoa; phylum Chordata; class Aves; order Strigiformes; family Strigidae; genus Strix; species Strix aluco. The sequence continues at coordinate 1,560,772 of NC_133933.1, read as the reverse complement.
TGCCCGCCCGGCCCCCTCGCCGGCGGGGCGGGACTGCCTCTGCCGCCCGGCGGCCCTCAGCGAGGCGGGGCGGGGCCCGGCCGGCGGCGGGAAGGTTTCCCGCCTCCTCTCCCGCGCGGCGCTCCCCCCTGAAGCGACGGCATCTCGCCTGAGGGAAAAAGGACACGTTGGATGACGCAGCTGCCCCCCACCCTTGCTTCAGCCCCGCACTTCGCAAGTGAGGAAATACCTTCCTTTTTTTTTTTTTATCTTCCTCCTTAAAGGACTTTAATGCATATACAAGTAGATGATCAGACTGTTCCCCACCTGAGGTAAAAAAGACCGTTTTCTTGCGCAGCCAGGACTGCCAGAGCTGTAGCAAAGTCGGAGTGGCACGGCAAAGTCAGGCCGCTTCATTTTTACCTCAGGACCTTGCCCTCAGAGGTCCACCATCTCCTTCCTACCTGTTGTATTCCAGGATCATTTCTACACGCAGGAGCATAGATACTCACCCCAACTCAACTTGCAACAATTGCTCCACACACATACAGAAAATGGATGCAGCTGACCCAAGGGTGGATCAGCCCCATCACCATCATCAGCTAGTAAGTTGGTAAAGGACACGATTTGTCTGGTTTGGAGGGCTTTTGTTTGGTTGATTTTTTGGGGTTTTTTCCCCCCTCCCCAAGGTCACAGGCACAGCTCTGATCACAAGCCACCATCTTGTGGAAGCTTTGCTTTATTAGTAGGGTCTACCAAGGGTAGAGCTCATGGGGGACCACATATTCCAAGCAATGACTACAAATCCTTTTAGCAAAAGAAAAGGTTCAAGAGAACTTAAAATCCAGAACACCTTCAGCAACCACCTAATTTGCAAGTGAACTTGAAAATAGTAACAGATAATGACTGGCAAAGTATATAGTACCATCAGTAGACTTTAACTTAACAACCCTTTCTGCCTTATCAGTGTTGCAGGCCTTGTGGTTTTACATTACTGAAAGGACCAGCTAAAGACTTGCCAGTAGAAAGCTTAGCCATAAAGCAAACAAACTCAAGATTTCCATAAAGCATTTCATAAGGTTTCTGTAGAAGGTTAGTGTTGTTTTGTTTGGTTTTTAAAAAAATCACCCCAAAGCAACCACAGATGCATTAAAGAAATCATTTCCACTCACTTGAAAGAACTAGCACCTTTTTTCAGAGACAGTTTGGGCAATGCTCTCATGCTGTCACTTGGGATGAGAGCTACTATTCTGCCTCAAGTGAAGGATCTTTTCAGAAGGAAGTTGTCTGGGAATCAGAGAACCAGCCTCTGTTTAAGGAGAAAGCTGTTTTGCTCAAGTGATGCAAAAAGGTGTTCACATAAATAAACCAAAACGAAAGCATGTATTAGAGGACTACTGCTTCTGAACTGCCTTTCCCTACCCACCGGAGTACAACATCAGGAAAGGAAAGTGAAACAGATGAGGTTTATATTAGTCTTCTAGACATTTAGCAGATATCAGCAATAGCATTAGTTCGCTAGCGGACTCCTACATTGTTACATCATTTAAAACTTTTTCGTAGAACCCAGAGGAAATCCCTTAAATTGAAAGACTCAGTTTATAGAAGTTGTGTGCAGAAAAAAGCCAGATCAAGTATGAATTAAGAGAAACACATGATCCTAAACAAACAGAACTGATTAGATAGTCCTATTTCCATTTTTAATTACCCAAGAAGTGAAGGTGACTTCCCTTTTGTTCCCACAAAACTATTGAGAATGCTCTAACATGAGAAAGTTCATAGATACATTGATTTACTGAAAAGTTAGGGTTCAATACAAAACTTCACAGTAAAAAAATATAAATTGTTTTGAGATTCTTCAGTGCTTCTTATTTATGAGAAAGGAGAAGATCACTCAAAGAAAACAAATTCATGCAGTTCAGAGAAATTAAGTCATCAGAAAATACTATTTTAGAAAGAGTTATTATAAGCTAATACCAAAACTGAAAGTAGAAGTAGATACACAAAGATCTATTTCATTGTTAATGAATACAGAAGCATATGCAATCTAGTAACTGTTTTTGAAAGCTTGATTTAGGCTACATAACATCTTTTTAACTCATGTAACAGGTATCTACATAGGTAGCTAAGACTTAAGGTCTTCCATTTTGAAATGGAAGTTTCATTGTACTACCAAAAGAAAAAAAACTGAAAACATACAATTTCAACTCTATCTAAACACAAGAGTACATGAAGTCTTAGCCATCTTTCATATCCTACAACTCTTTCACAACTTGCACAGCTTAACATTATCATGTAGTATAGAAAACTTTAAAATACATACTCTACAAGTCACATAACATCACTACGGGTTTGTCTGTGGGTTTTTTTCTCTGAAAAAAAGCAAGGTTAAACTTAAGCTTAAAAATCTTTAAAGCTTTTGTCATTATTAGAAAAATTAACCCTCAAAAGCAGATGCAGGGGAAAGTAATAAAGACTAATAATATAACTCACATAATAAAAGATTTATTAAAAAAAAGTTTCTTCTACATACTAGGATACTCCTGAAGAATGAGCTTGTGACTTAAAATCAGATTTTTATTAACCACCAACCACAAAAATTGTATACAAATATCATCAACAAATTTTTCATACAACACTGCTCTAGACAATGCAAAACAAAAAAAACCCACACATATATTTTTAAAAGTCAATAAAAAAACAAAGACATTACCTAAGAAACTTCTAAACAGATTACAACTTGATACAACACCCTTTAGCCCTATAAATAGCACATCCCTGTGTTTTGTGGGTGGGACTAAGGAAACTTCCTCTCCTATTGGGCTGAACTGGAGAGAGGGCTTTTTTTTTTTTTTTTTTCCCCTGCTTATCATCAGCCAATTAGCAACCTCCCAAGAAACATGAGCTTCATTTAATCAGGTTAAAATCTCCATTGACTCTTCACAGTTGCTTCAAATTAGCAGTTTGGGGATGTGATGTAAGGGATATGAATGGCCAAAATAATTATAGATACAAGGGTGGGGTTTTTTGTTTGTTGGGTTTTTTTGTCAGGAAACCCTAATTATGATGGAAGCAATTTCTCTTCAAGGTGATATAGCCACCATTACAGCCAAATTCAATTATTGCAATCGGAGGAAGGTGTGTATGCTAATAAGAGTAAAAATATACAAATCCTGCTAGCATACAACTGAAAATGCTACCAAATTACTGTTATTTTACTTCTTAATGGCACATTGCTGCAAACAGCTGAGGGCCCCAGGCCTTTCTCATGAAGAATCTATCCCTCATGCAACTCAGGTGGGCATTTTCTCGTTACTCAGAATTGTATATTAGAAGCAATGGAAAAATACTCTGGTTGTTTGGGTAGTGCTTCTGATATCCTTCAGGTTTTAAGAGTCTATTTTGTTTAGTATATGCTTACTGAGATACAATATCTAAGGATATCTTAGCTTCTCTGCAGAGTTGCTCTTGGTATGGTTCTTATTGTATTACTGAAAAAGAAGATAGCAGTGCTGTACTTAGGTTACTCTGCCATCATCACTAATACCCTGGGCTGGTGCTTCTGCAAGGTAAATATTCTGATCTAGTTTTACAGTGAAAACATGAGTGTAGATCACTTCACATAGTGAATCATAGTTATATGCCCAAACAAGTTTTGAATGTTTGTTTCTGTGTAACCAATTATGCATTCAGGTGTCTAGTACTATTTAGTATTTGGTTTATAGGAGTTGTAGGTGCCAAAGAGGTACTTTGAAAGTTGGAAGTTAACTTGTAGAGTACAAACTTTGGAAGTCTTATCTTGATCTGTGGCTCAGAAGTAGCACTCTACTCCTAATTCTTTTTCCAAAATAATTTCTAAAGGATTATTAAAAAACTGTGCCTTGTGATCATAGGTTGTGTTTAAAAAGCGTGGTGAGATTCTCAGGGAGTGGTTTTTTTTTAAGTGTTTAATAACGCAGCAAACTATTTCTATCTCTGTCCTGAGCCTGTGTTTGGTTTTGTTTTAAAGCACTGTATGTTAAACACTTGGTATGTTTCTCATTTATCTCAATCCTTTTTTTCTTCTTGCTCAGACCAAAGTTTAAGTATAAAATATGTTAGTCAATTATATAAAAACTCGTAATATCACGTACACAAAGCTCCTTAAAACTGCTCCAGTAGGTAAGTTGTAGCTTCTCTCACTGTTACATTGTGCCACTTTTGTGGTATTTAACACTGACATTTTAACACTTCCATATTTAATTCCCCTTCCTCCACTCCCAATCTCCTTGTTGCTTAAAATATCATGGCTAAATTTATACTATAGATGTAACATCTCTGTATTAAGATCATTGACAACAAGGCATCAAGTTGCAGACTGCTTCCCGATTTCTGCCGAGAAATCTATTTGTGTTCGTGCATCTGTGCAGAGTCCCATGCGCTTGCCGTGCTTATTCAGTTGTCGCTGTACTTGCTGCCAGTTTCTTAGAACTTCTAAAGTAATTATTTTCTGCAGTATCAAGGGATCTCCACCATCCAGGGAGCATGTTGCTCAACTCAGTCATTGTCTAGGTGCATTGACACCCATTTTAAGGACTCTTGACTCTATTTTGTGTGACTGGCCCCATGATTGAGATCACATAATTACAATAATTAGGAAGCTCACCTCAGGATATTATCAGAGCAACCCACCTAAACCTAAGTCCATATGGTTTGTAATAGCTAATGAGTCAGTTAATGTGCTATGTCCAGGAGTAATGGACACTCAATATGGATGGCATGAAGACATAATTTACCAACTTCCTGACTGATTAAGGTTTTCCATGTAGACAGTTCTTGTTTTTTGCATCTCACAGTAAGTTCAAAGTATTAAAGGCTTTTACGTGTTAAACAGAGTAGAAGAGAACAGCCGAGACTTTTAAAAGGCAGGCAAAAAATTGGTCCTCTCTTTAAAGAAAACACAAAAAATGGAAAAAAATCCTAGAACTTTCATCTTAAATATAATACTGCAAACAAATTATTAGAAAAGCTCTATTAAAGTACAGGAGGTGGCAGTGGCAAGGGGTGACATTTGTTTTAATGTCCCTGAATGAAAGAGGGATTCCCACATTTCCAGAGGGGCCACTTTAGCTTCTGTCTACCCAGTCTCCCTTTAACGGTCACCTTGTTACCAATGCTGTGGAAACATGTAACCAGTTCTACATCCTGAACTAAGCAGAATAGTGGATTAATACAACTAGGTCAAACCTTCTGGCAACAAAAGCACCAAAAGCCCTGAAACAGGGAAGAAGTGATGTCTGGTTTTCGAATGAGCTACAGGATCTGTCTGTCCAGTCAGGGTCAGGATTCTGCTCCCCAAGTCTGTTCCTGCTCTCGCATCATTTTAATGGTTGTTGGGATGAGATGTTACTCCCAGTTCCTATCGCTATAACTGGAAAGACAGTCAGACCTTGGATGTGTTCCTTATCTCTTGTGTGTCAGAGGTTTTATTGCTCATACCTTTAGAAAGCAATTATTTATGAGCACTGAAGAAGAAGTGTTTTCTTATCCATGTTTATTTACTTTCAGAAATGTGCAAAGAGATATTGTAAGTTTATTGTTGTTGTGGGAATGGATTGTGTTTGCAGGGAGAGCAGAATGTCTAGTGGTTAGAGCAGAGAAGGGGATCAGGAATCATTTTCCTTATGGGAGTAATTCCAGGAATCCTAATCCTGGCTTTGCTACTGGTATACTACCTTATACAAATAATTTCATATCTGTTTTATTTTATCCATCTGAAGTGGTCCAGGTGGCTTGTTACTGTGAGTTACTGTATATGTATTATTGCCATGGCTATTACCTGGCGGTGAACATTAGCCCTACCTTGTCATGGGACATGTGATGCATTAGAACTGGTTTCCCGTATAGGCAGCTTGAAGGCATCTTCTTCTTTCTGTCATTGTTTCAAGTGTTTTTTTTTTAATTCAGGCTTCTCCCCTCCAAAACCAAACACATGTGAAACACACAAAATTTGCATGAAGTTGAAGTTATTACAGCCTTGCAAAGAAAATAAGTAGTTTGCCTCCACTGGTATTCTCATACATTTTGTCTGAGGCATAAAAGTAAAGATACACTGATCCGAAAAGCAGGACGAAGGTTGCTAATCTTCCATGGCGATTATGTAGACCCTAGGCCTTTTCAAACGATGTCTAGGAATGGGAATGAAGAAATTACAGCAATATTACCAGTAGTACACCAGTGTTCTTGGTCTACAGGAGGCAGTGACTTTTTTTCCTATACAGCAGTGTATATGAAAAGGTTTAGAGAAACAAGGAGGGGTTTGGCAAAGCACTCGGGGAGAAGGTGCATATAATCATTTAAGTCTTTCTGTTTCTGAGATTATCCACATAAAGTTGTTTGAGAAGGGAAAATCATCTGTCATAGCATTCATTATTCACATATCAATGCTACTTTTATGTATAAACTTAATTATGATGATAGGATATATTAAATATGACTCATTTTACTGCAAGATTGATTTTTTTCCTGACCCCAGAATAAATATTGATCTTCATGATCCTTAATTGTAGTGCAAAGGTCATTCTATTAATGGCATATTAATAGAAAGTAGCCCTGACCATGCAATATTAATATATTTGCATTGTTATTTCTCAGATCCCATCCAGAAAGAAAGAGGCAGGGTGCCAATGCCTTTCTTTCCCAGGAGAAATCAGGAAGCCATTGATTTTAATGACTGTTCAGACGGCTTTCAGTTTGTTGTTGTGCTTTGGTTTTGGGGTTTGGTGGTGTTTTTTTCAAATTGAAAACAGTGGTGAAGTGGCAAATAGATTGTATAATACATCTAATAAGATAGTGATGTCTTGATTTTCCAGCTTGCCTAGGAAAGCAAGGAGCTGTCCTTAGCTGCACTACCCATTACCATGCAGTCAATTCCACAAGCAGAATCATAGTTGTGAAAGGAGACTGATGGGATAATTTGACAGTTTTGGATTCAGGATCTGGGGCTCTGATTTCTCCAATAATCATGCTAGTAATTTTTTTAACAGGTGATTTTTAAAAGCAGTTAGCTTATTCAAGTGAGTTTTTGCCCTGCTGTGTGACTTTTCTTTTTTCTTTCTTTTTTGCATTTACAGTGACTCTTGAAAATCCAGGCTTAGAACTGCTGTTCTCATGGTTGGCTAAACCAAGGCAGATCTGTGGTTTTTAAATATTCCTCATAGAGTAATTGTGGATGACTTTCCTATAAAGTCTGCTCTGTAAAGAGCAGGGATAAGAGATCATGTATTGAAGTAAGCTTCAAATAACACTGTATAGTTTCTAGAGGTCCTGAGAAAACAGTGCCCACTTAGAGGAGGAATACTTGTATGCCTTTTATAAACACTGTTTTAGGAGCAGTCTTTCTGTTTAATACATGTTTTGAGTGTTTTGTGTTAGGTGACATAAGTCAAGAGGGAAGATGACAACCTCCATAGTTTACAGACAGCAAGAAAAATAAATGTGCCTAGTATGGCATATTGCCATACAAAAAATACTTACCATTAAGAAAGTGATTTGAACAACTGAAAATCTGGTAGCCTGACTTGAGCAGTCTGCAGATTTAGAACTCATTTTGAAAGAAAGAATAGTAACAGTCCATGATGATAAATGGAAAATGGAATAAAATGCAGTGTTGCTTTGCATCATGCCAAACTAACTTGGCATCTATCTTTGCTAAGATAACTGATTTGCTAGACAAGAGAAACGTGATAGAGCCAATCCGTTTGGACTTCAAGGCATTTAATGCGAAATCATATGGGAAATTATTAATTAAGCTGGAGAATGTGTGACTAAGTGCAAAAAGTGTGAAACAGTGGAGAAATAGGCAAGGAGGAATAAACTGAAAGGGGAAATAGCAAATGACAAAGAACTTACTAGTTTCCTAAGGATCTGCTTCAGGACCTGTTCAATTCAGTATTACTAATTTTATGAGCAACAAAACCAAAATAGAAATGTCCTTTTACAATTTGCTGATGAATATGAAGTTGTGAGGCACTGGAGAATTGCTGTAAGAGAAACAGAACAGAATTTCATAGCACAAAATTTATGCTTTTTGCAAAGGTTGGTTTGGAGGAAAAAGAGGAGAATCACAGAAAGACCGTGAGCTGGCAATGTGACTTAAGAAGTCTGAGGAAAAGTCAGGCCTGATTCTAAGGTTGTATCAGATCAAGTACTTCTATTACAAAATTCAGAATACATATTTGGTAGTCTTTGATTGAGAATTCATCTTTACTGTCCTGTATAGTCCTGAAGTGCTAAATCATGAATGTTATCTCAGACGATGCATGCAGAGGGCAACGATCGCATTCAGTTCTGCTGTGGAAAGCAGAGCTAGATTACGGCTGTGAATTGAGTTGGAAGAGGATCTCTTCTGCTGGGAATTGGTGCTTGTAAGAAGCTGATTTGAAAAGTTGTGAAGCAATTTCTCTCCAGAGGTAGGGTAAGCAAAATTCTATAGTTTTTCAAATGTTAGATGTGTTGAGGGGTAGGAACACACAGAAACTCCTTTGCTTAAGCAGTACATGATAGGGAGTTAATTTGATGGATGAATTAGGAGCTGAGCAGAGGACAGAAAGGGAATACTTGTTTTGTACCCTGAAAAATAACAGCAGAAATACCATGAAAGGTAACAGTGAGGCCAAGGGTAATATAATGTGAATTATTTTAGGATATGCAGTGCTAGATTTTGGCATCAACTTATCCTTCTTTCTCTACCTCCTGATGTGAAGACCTATTGCTTGGGTATACTTTCATCCTTGCACAGGAAAAAAGGCAAGAACTGCTGAGTTTTGAGATAAATTTTGGTTTTTCTTATGGGATTTTCTAGAAAAAGGAGAGATTTCAGGCCATTCAAGCACCATTAGTAGTTTAGTGCTTCCAAAGTATAGCAATACAATAATGCTCACGTATTATTTGAGTAAATTAAGACAAGGGCATGTAAATAGTATTTCAGTAACATCCTGGGCTCAGTTTGTCCCAGAATTTTTCAAGGTAAAATCAGACATGTTTAAGTATTGAGTTAACATTTTGATGAAAATGTAACTTTTTACATTTTTCTGTGATTTTTAAAAATTAGTAACTACTTCTATATGTTAGGGCTATCAACAGAAAGAACTCATGTATATTACTGTGTACATAATATACTGCATATGGTACTGTTCATTTCTTTGCATGTCTGTCTGCTCTCTGCATATCTGCTTCTGTGTGTGATATTTTATTGGATCACATATGATTCGAGGAAGCTGATTGCCTGCTGTGGTATTTATCCTATATAAATTCTACATTAAATGACAAATTTTAGACCCATCAGAGACAGAAGACTAAGTCCATCCATTGAATTCCTATTTGTATTATTACTTTCTAATGAATTCTCTACTACAGCAGGTGTCAAATCATATCTGTTGTTTTGCAATCGAGTATGAATAGAAGATGTATTGCTATTGCAAATGAATCTAATATGAATCTAATGAGCAGTAATGAGCAACTGTTTTGTCATTATTGAGGCAACCACTGTGATGCTAATAAACTCTCATTTCTGCTCTTTAGAAAAAAGCACTGACCAGGATTTATAACATGGCCTTAATGTCCCGAAAGCCTGAGGCAAAAGAGAAAAGTGGAACCCCTAAACTGAGCATAATTTAGTCATTTTCTGTGTGGCAGGCTTCTTATTTTCTCTTATTAAACTAAACCTGGTTTAAGTCTTTCAAGCTTTCTTACATATGAAAGGAAAAAGATGAAGAATGAGTGTCTATTAAAGGAACATAAAGTTACAAAGATGGGTATTCTGCCTTAATTTTCTTTAATGTAAGTACACTAATTCCTTACTTATACACTTGACAGTGCCTTTGTAATAATAAAGGCAACTATGTGCAACTGTTTTAAAAGCAGTCACTTTAAAAGTAACAGGCCATTAAATCAATATAAAACTATAATATATTTTGGGGGCAATATCACAACTGTCTCTTAATTGAAACTTTGGGGGTTTTTTAATTTATTTTTGTTGTCTGTGGATCATAAGACCGCTGAATAAACAAAAATACCTTTGACACAATAGCATCAATAGCTTACTTCATAACTGATATGTAAAACGAGTTCTGACTCCTGTGTGGCTCTGCCTTTTCCAAGTATAAATAATACATAGAATGATACATAAAGCTGTGTAAAAGGGACAGCTGGGTACATGGTACTTAGAAGTGGAGCACAGGAAAACCAGTCAGCACTGCTTTTCTAAAAGCTAAGTACTATACTTCCATCAAAAAATAATGCTTCTGTGTATATAGTCTTCATGGACTCATCTCTCTGTGCAATAAAGCAAGATGCACTGTAGAGATTCATTTCAGTATTTCATTTGGAGGTTTGAACTATTCTGTGTAGGGTACAGCTGTTTGTTTTACTACAGTACACTCCATACTTGCTTTAACTGCTGAATGGAGACTATATTGCCAATATTTAAGGTATTATATAGACACAGCAGTGAAACTGAATTCATGAGCAAGCAAAGGGATGGGCATTAAGACAAATGACAACAGTCATGTCTCCAAGTTGCAAATAGGGCATCAAAGGTTGTATGAACGCCATAAAGTGTTCCTTCCATGCCGGGGCATTGAAAGGACTTTTGGCCCGCTGAGCAGAGGCTTGCAATAGTTCCCGTTTACTGACATTTCAATGCTGTCTCGATGGCTAAGAAGGGAGGGGAGCAGGAAGTCAGGATGCTGCTGGCTTTCTGGCGGTTGCTCTGCCAAGGCTGTGTTGTTAACTGGGTGGGCCATTACATTCAGCTTCTCTTCCCATCATCAGTAATATATGGATCATATTTAGTCACCCTTTAGGGATATCACAGGGTTAGCTTTTGGTAACGCATGATGTGCAGAGTTGAAAAAGGCAACTCAGCTTAACAGCATCAGTATCCTAGAACTCACCAGGAAATACCTTTCTGGAGATATTCACGTTCACTCCAAAATTCATATGGCTTCATGCACTCCAAAAGGAGTCAGTTCTCATACTTTGTAACTGTTCTGTAACACAAAGCAAGGCATGACAAAGGGAGACAATCAGGAGCTTTGCTTCAAAAGTAGAACCCTGATCTCAACTAAAACACTGGTGGAGATGCATCCACACCTTAGAAGAAAAGGTGAAGCAAGAACAGGTCCAGGTCTCAAGCATTAGTCTTAAATCAGCATCTTTAGACAGGAGAGTCTGCAAGTTGCACGTGGTGATAAAAGGACTTTGGTTATAGAAAGCTTTTGTACAAAATATCTGATTTCGCTTTGTGCCTGATGGTGTAATGTACTGTATTAATTTCTTTATCGGGGATTTGATTCCTTGGATCACAGAGAAATTCTTGTGATGCATCACATCTAATGAAGGATTTTAGGTTGTTCACGGAGTTAATTGTACCGTACATACAACTTAGAGTTTGAAGGTGTAAATTAATTAAGACTATTTGTATTTCACTTTGAGAACTATAGTTTCACAAAATGGTAGAATTTAGGCCAAAAAGTACCTCTTGAGGTCATCTGGTCCAATACCAATACACAAAGCAGGACCAGTTCTGAAGTTATATCAGTCTTCAAAGTTAAATCAAATTGCTCAGGGCCAGACCATCCCTGTCATATGAAAGCTGTAATAGTTTGTTATTGAATGTCTGGCAGTTTTATTACAATTTACATCTTTTTTCTGATTGCTTTCATCTGCGCTAAAAACAGACATATATTACAGTGGCATCCACAGGCTTTTGTTAGGACTGGATCTTTCCCATAGCAAATGTAGTAGAAATAGAGAGGTGGAGGTGGCTACTCTATAAAATGTAGCTTGTGATCACAAAGTAAAAATGTTTTGTGGTAGTAGAAGCCATCTTTCTGTTGCTTTGTTTGTACAGCTCCTTACAGACAGTGTCTGGATTCATGACTCAAGCTCATTTGTGTGTGCTATGTGAACAGTAAGAACACATGGGCTAAATTTTCCTGTTCTCAAACAAATCTATCACAGTGGAAGACATTGAGTATTTCATCCAACCAAAACCAACAGGCTGTTACTGGCCACCTTTAAGAAAAATATGCGCAAGTACTCATACACAGTAACCTAGCAGTGCATGCATTACTGTACATCTTGTACACATCAGTTTGAAGCATTTTATGATTTAATTTATGTGACTATAATTCACATTCCAGTAGTGATCCATAGGTCTTTATATTGAGATACCTATAGCCTCTAAAAATACAGCTTAACCTACTTCTATAATGTCTGCGCATTGTTGGGGAAGATGGGCTCAAGATAATAAAAGTTATAAATTTGTTGGAGAAACAATGACCTGGAGGTAGCTAATGAATGGATTACAGAATTTTATGCCAGATGCAGTAAGTGTTGAGGGTCTGTTCGTATGACAGTCTTTTTTTTTTTTTTTGAGCTTAGAAATTTTGCTCACAGAAAGGCAAAGTAGTTATTAACTCTGAAACCACCTTGTCATGGAATTGCTGAGTAGTAGAAAGCTGAGCTGAATGTTTCCTTAGACACTGTCACATGTTTGCAGGGTCAGTTTCATTTTGCAGTAAGGAGTTGTGCAGTGGCCATTCTTGTGCTCTCTGGCCACAATTCTGGAAGCTCTGGACAGTTCTTTGAAGTCTGCCATATGTTCTGAAGTGCTGAAACTGAGCAGGGTTGTTGCATGCATGAGGCTATGGAGGTCCAAGGGGACTTAAGCAATTGAGTACTCAAAAGAGAGGATTCTGCTCAGTTAGAGTCCAAGTGGCAGAAACATTCCCACAGTTTAGATGATTTGATGAGAATAGAGAAAAAGTTGGCGGAAAGGGGGCAAAGGAGAGCTCGCTGTCATTTTTACAGCATTGTGGATAAATCACAAGAGTCTCGCATGGCATCATCACTAATATGTAGATTACAAGAATCTCCCTTTGGTGGGGACATGAGATAGAGAGCACATGTTCAAGGTTTTGCGTTCTCCACCTTGCAACCCATGTTCTGGAGTGGCTTGTGCGTGAAGTAGCTCGGGTAGGAAGGAGATTGCTACTGGAATTCAGGGCGGGCAGCTTTGGGAAGCAGTAGTGCTTTAGACCATCTCTGAGTTCTTTACAGAAATTGCCACCAGCACTACCAATGGTACACAGACTTTGTTGTGCTGAGTGTATTGTTTGCAAACTGTGTGGAGCCCCACTTGGAAAATTGGACCAAGAGGATGAAAGCAACTCCAAAATAAAGCACTGTAACCAAAATACCTAGGAATTCAGCTGAGATGACTGCAGTTCTTCTGCTGGTATAAGATAAAACTGCCTTACTGTCTTGGATAACCATCTGTCCCTGACACTGTCATTATATCACTATATTGACCTTCTGTAGTTGAGTGGTTCATCAGATTGAGGCTTTATGGAAAGTAGATTGTCATGGGAAGGCATTTGATAAAATCCCATGAGGCTATAAATATCATTTACAGGAATCCAGAGGCATGTCTTTAGGAAAAGAAAAAAAGATTTCCTTCCAAGAATCCTAGTCTTCATATGCTACTACTTTTGTGTAAATAATGAAACACCTGTTTAGCATAACCATTGAAGGCATTTATTAACTTTGTTTACATACACACCAAACCCTAGGCAATCTCCAGAGAAGTCCTTCCCTTTGCTTATAGCTTTCTTCTTTGTTCTGATTCTCCGTCTGACTAAATCTCAACAACAAATTAATCATTGAACTCTTAATAATCTATCTCAGTTCATCCCCTTGTTCACATAGACTAGACTCATAGGATTGTTTAGGTTGGAGAAGACCCTGAAGATCAGAGTCTAACTGTTAACCTAACGCTGCGAAGTCTACAATACCTCCAGGGGTGATGACTCAACCACTTCCCTGGGCAGCCTGTTCCAGTGCTTCATAACCCTTTCAGTGAAGATTTTTTTTTCCTAATATCCAATCTAAACCTCCCCTGGTACAACTTGAAGCCATTTGCTCTCACCCTATTGCTTGTTCCCTGGGAAGAAAGACCCACATACACGTGGCTCTCTGCCTGTCTCTATGGGGCTGGAGCAGGGAAAACACCACACCTTGCATTCTCCCCTGTTACACCACTGCCTGTGTAGACACACAGTAGAGTCAGTAAATCTTCGCTGATATATCCTTTTTGTCGATGTGGCTCAGTTGAGCACCTAATGGAGTTAATGCTTGGGGAAAGGGTGCTATAAACTAGCTGACAACATAGGAGTTTTGGTGAGAGGTTTTGGCAGGCGTGTGGCTAAGTTTCTGGAAGAGTTGGGCATGAAACCTTGTAAGGAGAACGTAGTAGCTTTAGCTATACAACAACTGTATGCAACATAGCTTTATAAAGTTATATTGAATTGTATTTGCTTTCTTATTAAACCATTATAAACTCTGCAAGAGCCATGTGTAAACCAGCAGCAGTATCACCATATAGATAGTGTCCCATTCAGATTCAGAAATACAATCTTGCACTTTTTCTCTGTTAAAGAGCTGACCCTTCTCTTAAGGAGTGAAGGGCACCTGAATCCAAATGAGAGAGACAATATGCATAAAGAAAATGGAGCTACATTCCCTATTCTAATAGGTGGCAGAAAATCTATAAAGAAGCTCTTTGTAAATTTGTTCACAAGGCATGTAAAAAAGCAATAATGAAGCCAAGGTAAATGTTACCCATAGAGAAGGTGAGCCTACCATGTACTAACATTATAGAAGGGCTATACGTACTGCACAGTACAGTAAGAACGTATGTATAAGGAGCCTGCAACTAAAAGGTCACGGTCTCCAGGGAATCCTTGCTATCAGCTGTAATCTAACAGCGATCCAGGCCTCAAAGCCTCTGCAGTGCTGCTAAGCCTTCTTCACAAACTCTGGCACCACAGATTTTAAAGCATACCGTGGGGAAGGCTGCCCATTGCAGCAGCCACAGGCTCTTCTTCCTCTTCCAGGAGGGAAAGCTGGCCAGTCACCAAGTGCGGATGTTCCCAGACGTATGGCTACACACAATGCATAGTGACAGATAGATCCTTTTTCTCCATGGAAAATAGCCAGATTATTTTAAAAAGGCCTGATGACACAAAGACGAAGGCTCTAAGCCAATGGTGATGAGATCAAGTTAGTGGTCAAGTCACAGGACTAGGAGAGAGGAAGCAAATGCATACCTCAGCTTTCCAAAACAGCGGTTACTTCACAATGTCTAGAAACCTTTTTGGTTTGCCTTACATACTCACTGCAAAATATGAAGTATGGAAAAGAGGAAAGTTTTGCAGGTGTCTTGTGAGATTAATTTCTTGCTTATATGCTGTAGGAGTAATCTTTCTTTCAGAGTAAATCTCTATCAGCTCTTCCATCCTACCAAGTTATGACAAGCCACAGATTTGGCCCCATTAACTAGGTTGGGTGTGGAAATTACAGGGTGTGGTTTTATGGTTTGTGATTATTTGAACAGCCTTTGCATCTCTGAAATTTCTAGACCTTTCCAGTGTATGCACTGTCAGCAAAGGTGTACCCACTGGATATCTGTAACCCTGGTTGCCACTCCTGTTTCATTAAAAGGAAGCTCTGTTCCCCACCTCTGTATAGTTGTTCCTAAGTTGAAAATAGATGCCATCATCCACTGACCTGAACGTTTTAGCCCTAGCATATTGTTCATCAGATATATGCCTTGTTACTGGTTTCACAGCAATTGTGCTCAGTACTTCAACATAATTTTGTAATCCAAATAGAAATCAGTTCAGTCTGTTTTACTGCCCTGCAGAAGGTATTTGTTCCCTATAATCAGATGAGTTGGAATTACTTAATTTTCACTATACTTTCTAAGTTCTCGGTTTTCCTCAAGCTATCAGTGATCTAGCTCTCATGTGCTTTCTTCCTTGGCTCTACAGTGGAGTTTCACTGTGACTTTTAAATCTCTTTTTAATAGCACAATGCACATGGGAGTGAGGTTCATTTCTAGTTCTTGGGAGATATTTCTTGGCCCCAGTTCTTCTGTACTATTACAGGCTTATTTTTTGACAAAAGGAAAAGTCAGATAATTCCAAACAGACTCTCTGGGCACTCCACTCTTTCTTGACTCCTCAATACTGTGATGCTTTTGTATTTGTCTTATGCAAGGCTTTAATTTCATTGGTGTTCTTATGCAGGCTTCCTGATGAAATAAGAGTGTATGCGTGGTAACTGCCCAGATCACCTTTGATCTGTTTTGAGAATGGCCCCTCTAGAGGGTGTTAGTAACAGAGCAAAAACTTGGTGTCAGTCCATGGCAGAAAAGGTACCTTGCCCTGTGGAAAAACCTCTTGCTCCCGTGTTTGCACCCATCTCCGTTAGCGAGCAGTTGCTGTCATGAGCAACCTACTACTGGCTCTGCTAGTGATTCCTGATGAGCTTCACGAGGGACTACCCAGCAGCCCTCGGAGGAATTCACTGCTTCAGTTGAGCTCTATCCTCCTCAGAGCCACGCTGCCCTACGTGACACTGCGTTGCTGACGCTGAGTGTTGCAGTAATGCAACCCTGTGAGGCAGGCTCATGAAAAAGTCATTCTAATTTTCAGTTAGAAAAGGCAGAACTTAAGCAAGTGTCTAAGTGTTAAAAGATTCATGTTCTTTTCATCAGCTAGTCTGGGATGTTTTGTACAAGGCCGTTTGGTAAAGTTCAAGCGTAACTTGATTTTAAAATTTCTGTTACTACAGCAAGGACAGACTTTTTGTCCTGATGGAAAAAGAAAAATTTCTGGCATGATAGACCTTTTTTAAAAAAAATATTTAAGGGAAGAAGGAGGAGGCTTATGGGTTAGACAAGGAGCTAATTTCTAAACAGAGAAAGCCTAAAAATAAATCTCCCTATTGAACTCTAGTTGGGGACAAAACAGTTTTATGAGACTATTGCAAACAATAATCACTCTGATAAAGACCCAGGCTCAGCCTCTGCAGAATAGTTCTATGGTAGTCATTCAGCTTCGGATTTGTGCAGTGAAGTCCAGAGAACAGAAGGCAAAGGACGTCCAAGTATAGTAAGTGGAAAAAGGGTAATAGTTATTTTACATTCCAGGTTTAAAGAGATCGTAGAAAGAGAAGGGAATAAGAAAACAACCTAACTTTTTATTCTTTTGGGCCGGAATGTTGGAGACTTCTGTAACTTCATAGAACTTTGTTTTCAATGTCTGGAATGATTTTTTCATTGGTTTTCATGAAGGTTCCCCCAGATGTATTTTTAAGGTGCAGCAGATAAACAAAATATTTGCAGCTTCTCTTTCCACCTTTACAGTGAAAACACTGTAATAAATGCAGCATGCATGCAAAACATCTGTCAGAATCTGACGTGATTTCCTCTTTATAGCTCAGAGTGATTTTTCATTAATTGGTTGTAAAATGAAAATATCAAAAAGCTTGTTCAAAATGCGCAGTAAAACCCATAAATGCTTAGAGGGCTGTGTTTAAGTGTGATTTTCATGCTGACATTTGAATGAGTCAAACACAAGCAGATGAAACAGAAATGTAGACAAAGTGTTGAAAAGTCCAAGAGTTCAGTGCGTTATTCTTCTGTTTTACTAGTTACTGTTAAGGCATGCAACATATTTTCAAGTTTAGGTTTTAAAAAACCTCATATCTTATAATGTGCTATGAGCTAGTATGTGATGGACTGTCCCAAGTGCTCACATATGATGTCATTTGAGGATTTTGCAGTTTTGCAAAGAAGGCAAAAGATTTGTAGTTAATGTGTCAGACTTCTAAATGCAAGTCTTCTGTCTGCACCAAGCTTGAGACTATGGACTCTCATGAAAGGGAAGGGAAAATGTTACAGAACTTCTACTGCTTTGAAGAGAGAAGCAGTTATAAGTAGAGTACAAGTACATGCTTTTACTGGTGTCATCACAGTACTGAAGTTGCTCCTAGGATTTAGATGGAATCCAAACAAATCTCAGGTTTTGGTGAGGTACAGCAGACAATTAGTCTGATGACATAATTAATGGATATTTGGCAGAAGCTGAGGTACCAAAGGGAACCAAACAAACTTACCTTTATCAGTATTTAGATCTTCATGAAACTTGCATCTGTTCTGCAAATGCCTGCCCAAGGCATTCACAAGAATTTCGATCTTTTTCAGAAAACATCTGTATCTGTGTGGGGTTTTGTTTTGTTTTTTGTGGTGACTTGCTCTTTTAATTAAGCCATTGACTTCCAAGGAAAGCAGCAAACTAGTGTGCCTGTATTATAGAGCATTTGCTTAGTGTTTTTGAAATAGACTGCAGTGCTGTTGGTAGCCCAGGAAGGTAGTGACATACCAGGTGATTTCCAGATTACAAAAAATCTATTTGTATATTCTATTTTTATATTGTATTCATAGAAGTGTATCTTGTGTGACAGATATGTAATATTCCAACTCACTACAAAAATAAATTTGCACAGTTAGAATCAGTTTACTTTTTTTTATGGACTCAAGTGAAAATTATTTCAGGTATTTTGCTTTTTCTTCTAGTTTTTACCCTTTGTTAAAATTGTCATTTAAGGAATATCATTATTAATGATTTGTCATTTTTCTATAATTCTGAACAAATCCACTGAGTAAATTGTAGCATACGGAATAGAATATCTAGAATAATTTGAACTTTGTCAAGGTTTGTATAACATCAAAAAGTCCTGTTTGGTCTAGTGGTATGAAAACCTATTTTATTTAATAAGTGGAAGGTAACTGTCTTCTGCACTACTTCTACTTGCAGAAGGTTTTCAAAGATCTGAAAAGTCTTATATCTACTAGATAAATTACCTCAGTTCCTTTTAACGTTTTTACATTGTGTAACCACAAGTTATATTACAAGCCTAAGTACTGTTCTATTTTCTTTTCTATCTCCCCACTTGACATGAAGTCCCAGCTCAGTGAAGTGAGTGGAAAACTCCTCATTGTGTGGGAACAAGGCTTAGAACAGAATATGTGGTTCTCCTTTCACATCTGCTTTCTCACTTTTTTCCTGTTTGTTTATCATGTCATTCTCTTGTTGTGTGAAAAGGGAAATTGGATTCAACGATGATATGTTTAAATAGGTCAGCTGGACTTCAATGTAGTATTTTTTGGAGGTCAGCACAGGAAGAAAAGATTGAATTAGTTATGTGGTGACTCATCAATAGAGTGAATAGGGTACCTTTCCCAAAAATACCATTTCTATCATGCTGGTATTTGGACCAAAATCTTTGCAAACCTGTTTGAGTCCGAGTGATAAAAAGCCAGTCTGTGTGTTATATGTAACTTCTTTCTGCAAACGTTTAGAGCTCTTCAGATATAAAGGTCAATGTTTGAAAAGGATGTTGTAAGCTTTTATGCAAAAACCATAATAAATAGAACTTCAGAAGTCTTCTTGGAAGCCATGTTGCTTCAAGTATGTTTGGCAGTCTTTAGCATTGTAGCACATTATGGGGAACATTTGCTCCTTAAGCTCTGTCATGTTTTCCTAATAGATTGCATTGCCAGACTCAACGGACTGCTTTGTACTTACCAGTCTCTGCTCTACTCTCCAGTCATCTCCCATAAATATGGCCCCCAAAATTACTTTTTTGCTGATTTAACATTTATCTCAGTCTTTCAGGAGATTCTTCAAAGCAATTTTGTCAACAAGACCTTTGTCATTACACATAAACGTCACAAAATATGGTCTATATCTCTCTTCCTTATGGTGTTTGGCTCTTCAGATGAATTCAGAAGGAACCACATCTGACTCTTGGACACAATTTTTTCAACAGGATTACCTTCCCAGGGATAGGTCTATTTTCAGTCTGATTCAGTTTCTCTTTGAAGCTCTGCAAGATTGCAGAATTTTCATTCTTGGAAACTGCTGTGGTGATGGTAGATCTATTGCGTCTAATGGCAGCTAAAGATTGCATCCAAACATGTCTGTATTTTTCAGCTGGCTTTAGCATGTGATTGCAGGCAAGTTTTCTGCTACCCACCCCTACACAGGGTCGTAAACTATGACCATGCAGAATGTCATGCATCTGTAGAGTGGTCCATTGATTTGATGATTTCACTGAAAGTACTTGACAGAATCTTTCTCTTAGTGATAAAACAGACATTTTTTAACCATTTAACTTTTTTACCTCAAAAGTTAACAAGATATTTGTGATCTAATAAAAATGCAAATATCTTCCTATTCAGAAATCTACAGAATTTCCAAATTCCTGCAAGTACTTAGAACATCCTCTTTACTTTTATTTTAAAGGTTATGTTTGTGGGGCTTTTCGTTTGGGTTTTGGTGGTCTTGGTTTGTGTTTGGCATTTTTTTGCTGTAAAGAAAATCTAATTTCTGAAAGCAATTTACCCTTTAGTACTTTTTAATATTTCACATGATCGGCAGTCACCCACAACACCAGGTTGAAAAATTTGAACTTTGACATGTTAATCCTGACAGAAGCGTAGGCTGAAGATATCTGCAGCTTCTTGCTATATTCAAGTATCTTATTATATTTTCTAGTCTAAATAAGATCTTCTATAAGGAAGACATATACCAAAGACTTCTCTAAGGAAAACTGTTGTAAGACTTATTACCAATAATATGGACTTAAAATAAGTGGTGAAATTTCCATTTCAACTAGGTAGAGTTAAACGTTATTGAAGCTTTTAGACATGGACACAGGTCCTACATACATGGATTTGCTTTTGCTGGGAAGTAGGTGTCTCTAATCTGTCATGTAAATTCTATGTACATTCAGCTTTTAGTTCTGCAGAATTGTCAGTCTCAAGTGTTCAAAATTATATATCCACCTCTGCAAAGTTTTAGGGTTGACTTGAAGTGATTAAGTAAATGCTTGTTGGATTTTTTATTTATCTCCTGGGTTTCTATGATTTTGTGTTTTCCAACTCTTTTTTTTTTTAATGGCCAATTTTACTATCTTTTAGAGTGAGCTTAGATTTTTATTGACTCACAATACCCCAAGAAACCTACGCCTTTATGAGATACTTCAAATATCAGAGGACAACCCTGAAAGAATAAAAAAGATCCTTGATGTGATACAACTTTGATAGTATGTAATTTGCTCATTTTTTGAGAGGCTAAACAAAGAGCTACAGGTGGTGAGTCTAGGTATTGTCCTACTATCTAGGCTTCAGAAGGGGCAAAATTTTTTTTAGTTTTGATCCAAATCTGACACAACATATCTTAGTCTGTCAAAAATAAACATTAGTGAGGACAAATAGCACTAGGATACACTTCCAGGGCTGATAGATCTGCCACATTAACAAGTGGAATTAACTGTGTGTGTGCATCTGCATTTCTGAGTATAGGAGAAAGAAGAAAAACAAGGCCAGGTGTTTGGGTCACAGAAGAGTCCCAGAGAGGAGGGCTACAGGCTTAGGCACTGACTGAGAAGGGGTATTGGAATGTGAGCAAAAAAAGTGCTTCTTGGTGAGTCCTGCTGTCTTCAGTGAAATGGAGCTTCATATGCTCTTTACAGATGAACAGAATTGCTTGGAGGGGATACAGAGCTCCATTGCCAGTTCTGCCTTCTAACTAGAATAAACTCTTACGAGTCTTGAGTTTTTGGCTAACTGCTCAGAGGAGAAAAGATAGGATTTTGTGTATTTTTCCTCAGCCTGGCTTGCCACAATAAACTATTTAAGCTTTTGAATTGATTACTTTCGCTACCCATTTTTAACACAAAAACATTAGTAGTTGTTCTGGTACTGCTATAGCCTATATAAGCAGCAGGATTGCCTTCCAAGTAGCTGAAACTGCTGCCACTTTCTTCTGGGGTGGAAGTGTCTCTATCTTCACTTTACATATGCACATGAAAAAGTCATGCCTCTTCCAAGGTCCCACAGGAAATCAGTATCAAAGACTGAACTAGATGTGTATGTATAGACATAAATGTATAGCTGCAAAACCTTTCCTTGTCTGTCTTTCTGCTATCATTTTCACCCTGTTCTTACTATTAATCCCTTTGCTTTTTCTCTTGCTTTTCCCTTCCCCTTGTGCTCCCCTCTTCTTGGAAAAACCCACTTTACCCCTCAGTTCTTCCTTTCTAGACCACTCCACACTCCTTCCTCTTTCACTTCTTCATAGAAAAACTGTTCAGATCCTTCTCATGCTGAGCATTAGTTCTTCTGTACAGTTGTAATGCTGCTTTATTGCAATGTGAGAGGGATAAGGGACAGCTATGCTGCTTCTCCTCTGCTCAGAAATGGAAAGTCTCATCTCCTGTTGCTGGAGTAGAGCTGCAGGGGAGATGGGGCTCAGGGCATGCAGCTCAGGCTCAGGAGCCTCGCATCAGCCGGAGAAGCGGAGTGACAGCAGTGGCATGTGTCAACTCTTGCCAGGTGTGACACTACAGCATGAAGGTTTTAAATGTAAAGGCAGCAATGAGTATGCCGAAGTTTGGGCCTTCTCTGAATTTAGAAAGGAAAACATAAACAAAAATTCAGCTGAACACAAGCTGAGCATGTAAGAGAAGTGTGTTAGTTCCAGGTTCTGTAAAAAGAAGCCGCTTTGGAATAAATCTGACCTGAATGTGACCTTCAGAATAGGCTGATCTTCCCAAAGGAGCTTCCTAATTTGTACCTATAATGAACACATCATCTATATAACTGATTCCTGCATTTGAACTACACCATGTTTGTTCCATTATATGATGAAATACAGATGTATTTCCAGACACACCAGGAAGCTATTTCTAAATCATCTTTTGCCCCACTGCTGACTAAATAAAGTGATTCCAGGCTTTCAGGATTTAAAACACGTTCCTATCTAAACAGTTGTTGAGGGTTGCTTTATAGTCCCTGTAACCGCAGAGAGAGTCCTGCTATTTCACAGGATACTTCCCCAGCACATGTGGAAAATTACGGAGTTAATAGCTTACGCTAACCATTTTCTCCCACAGTTTTCAGAAGCTTTATTCTGTACTGTAGTGTGCACAGTTCTCATGCTGACAAAGAAACTGAAGCCTGTCCCTTTCTAACCATATGGTCCTTATGTTCTTTCTAGCGAGGCAAAAAGTCTCTTACGTATGCTTGTTTCCCAGGATTGCTTTCAGAGGGGTGGCCCTTAAAGATCTCAGTGAATGGAGCCACAGCACCTCTAAAGAGAAAACTGGGACTAACTTCACCTGTAGGTAGTTACCTAGAGCAACAGATTTCTATGGTTAGCAAAGGCTTCTGGCTTTGTGAGCTGTTGTGTCTCTGCAGTAATGTGTCGGTATCTGGCACTTCTCTAGTCACTGTGTCAGGGGTTGACCATCGATTCTCCCATTATCATTATTCTTCCTTCCTTTGCCCTTCTGACAGACTGCCCTGAGCCACCCAGTTGCACTGAAGTGATGCCTGATGAGAACTTCCTGATGTTAAAATAAGAGATGAAATAGTCTTTGGTGTTTTTAATATTTAAGTAATATTTATGTATCACATCAGTACTGGTAGAAATGCGTGCAGTATCACCCATGTGGCTACACAGTAGCATGCCTCTTCTGCATTCCCACCATTCAGATCTTGCTTTTATGAGCAGTGTTGCTAGGATAGTTGGAAAGATCTTCTGTTTCACCATACTGACCCTGTGCTTTTAAATGGTGTGTATATTTCAAGTCCCTGAATCCATCCCTCTTCTATTACATTATTTCTCATGGGAAAATGTTTTTGCTATCCGTAAAATCACTAACCATCACACTTGTTAGGATTGTGGCTGGATATTGGTGTATTTTGGCTAGATTTGAAAAGCAAATGAGTTCTCCTGGAGTGTTTAGGCCAGGTGTCTTAAACTGCTGCAAAAGGCAGTTGTTCCTTTCAAAAGTAGCAAGATTCTCTTCTTTATCTTTCTGGCAGCAATAGGAGCAGTAGGATGATTTTCCTGACCTGATTTTGTCCTAATTCTGTACCAGTCCTATATGTCTCCCCATTCTGGGGTAGAGCAAGGGTTGTCAGTTTTAATGGCTCTGGTGATCTTTTCTGATGATGCCTAATGTTCCAGTTTTTGTTGGGCCATCTTGCTCAATCTAAACCTATCGCGATCTGTTGGGGCTTGGAGAAAATGCAGCTATTGGTTCACATAGTAAATTCAGCTCTGTATTAACTGTATATAATTAGGAGAAGCTAAGACTTTCTTCATGATGGGCAGCATGCTACTCACCCAGGAGTGTCAGGCACGCTTCTGTCTGTCCCTTACTTGCTTCCTGCTTCCCCTTCTCTCTCCCTTTGCACCAACTTGGAGCAGTAGTTCTGACCTCCAGCACGCTCTCAGCAATATGCTCTGGACATCTGCACATTTAACTGTCTGCTGTTACAGGGGCATGATTTGTGCTCATGTCTGCAAGACAGGCTTCTGCAGTGCTGTTTTCCTGGCTCCTGTAAGCATTCTTCTTGTGTGTAATGAATTGTACATACCTGCAGACTCAAATGCCTGAATGCTGTAGCAGGCATATGTAAGGCAAACTACAATGAGGACTCGGAAAAAAACAGCGACCAACTTCCTTGTAATGTGATCAGAAGGGGACAATACATGTTCCAGGGTACACTGGGCACCTTCTGAAGGGAGGCAATAGCTCGGGGGTTTTTTAGGTGACTTTGATATGCTATAACTGCATTTCCTCTTCTCAAGGCTTAGATATTGGTTGAAAACGTTCTGTGTCCTGGCTGAGCACCCCCAGGAAACCCTAATCCAGCACCTTTGTGAATCTGACACTGTTAGATGTGGTGCCAGGAGGTGTATGTGTTTCAGCAACAGATGGGCAAGCAGCTCTGCTGCGGCATTCTTACAGAAGATTTAACAAAAAGTTTCTTGATTTGCAGGCTCACAAAAGTCTCTTCCTACCTCTTGTTGATGCAGTTTTGTCTTTCCTTTGTAGAATGTTTTTTATAAAATTTACCTGATGCCTTTTGGCTTTCCAAAATCATTTGGCCTTACGTAGATGAGAGGGATAAAAGGTTAGAAGAGTTAAGTTACTGGACTTAAAAAAGACAAAACTTAAAAGGAATTAATTTATGGCTTGATAAACTTGTATTTTGCATGATTTTTATGTGATACATTAGGGGGAATATATTAATGAAATATTAAAAACGTAACTAGATCCAGTCCAAAAGGTTATATACTGATTTTCAGAATCTGCCTGTTCTCTAAAACAATGACAGAAAAAGTCATACTTAGAACAAATGATACCACTTCCAAGAGTTCCTTAGACTAAATTTTGTACAAGCACAACACCAAATAACCCCTTTTCGGTGCTAGCCAAATTTCTTCTTGGAAATTTCCTATTGGGCTATTTCCTTTTCAAGTACTCTTTTTCAGCTGGAACTTCTAAGGTAATTCAGCCTGACTACAATAACAGTTTGGGGATGTTCTAAACCGCATTTATTATTGAGATAATTACTATTCAGAACTCTTTACTGATTAATACACAACAGTAGCACATACATAGATGTCCTATTCCACATGTATAAGACTGTACAAGCTCTGCATCTGGTTTTTTGTGTTAACATTACCCTCAAAAAAATTTATAGGCATGTTGAAGTGGAAAATGAGGGGCCAGTAATATTGGACTGTATATGACTCTCCCGAACTGTCAATATCAAAGCTCTCAGTAAAAAGAAACAAATCGGATTTCATGGAGTATGAATGAAGCATGCATCTTTATATATGTAGGGACATGCATGAGTTTAAGACTTTTTGAGCTTAAACAGCATTAAAGCTCAACTTTACTTTCTCCTGATCAGGCTGATACCACATGCCCTGAGCTGAGACAGCCCCCTCAACAAATTGTTGCAGGGAAATAACTAAGCGTATGGTCATCAACTCATGCCATATTTTCCTCACAACACCATCAACAAGCAGATGCTTTATGTAATCAGAAATTCCTGCTTACTAACAGAGAAATCACAAATATGACACATTGCCCAACATTTGGGTGCATTTTTTTATTACAGGATGACTACAGGAATTTTAAGTATTCAGTCTAAAACTAGTGAGTGAGTCTGTCTTCTGTAGTTTTCCTAAAAACATAAAGCCTCCCTAGTCACCATTTCCAGACCCTTTCTCCTGTCTCATTAACCCAATAGCCCTTTAGAAATAAAGTCATAACATTCCTTTTTTTTTTTTTTTGTATCCTGATGACTTCTTCTTAGCCCACCCCTGTAGGCTTGTTCCCTGTGCCTTTGTCTAAGTCAGCTGTGCGGGCTGGCCCATTCCATCATCCCACCCCTACAGAAAGGTGGCAGGTATCTTATTTTGAATGTCCTGTTTTTTCACACATTTAAAATTCTATTCCTTGCATGTGGACGGGACACGCATTTGGACACCCATCTTTTCTTGTCAGAGGAACAGGGCTTCCCCAGGACCTGACCCAAACATGCAGGAGCCTCTGAAACTCCTGAAACACACATAAGAGAGGAGAAAAAGCATGAGAGTTGCTCACCACCTTCTTCCTTGGTCTCCTCAAGGTCTTCGCAGGGTCTTGTGGCCTTCCTGTCTGGCTCCCCACTGCCCTTAAAATACTCTTCCTTTGTCTCCTCACTGTTCATTAGTTCCCCCGTCCTCCAAAGCAAGACTTCTTATGTGTAACATTTTTTTAAAAAAATATTTTAACTGTATTTACCCCAAATACTAAAATATGTCTCTGTCAATGATTTTTGCATTACTACTATCTACTCAGTTGGTTTTCAGAATTCCTTTTGAGGATCAAATGCAAGCTACCACTAGGTATAAAGTAGAGTCCATTAATATTATACATCCTCTTGTACCACCCTGCTCATTTTAAAGTTGGTCAGTAGGTGAAAGCCGTTCTTGATTTCAGAACCCTAATATGCTCTATAGTCTCTTAGGATCAGGAATTTAGACACATATTCAGGGTGCCACATGTTGAATATTGGAGCATTGTGGAAACCTGTGGTTTGCTCCACTAAGGATATGCAAGACTAAAAAAAACCAGTTTATCAGAATTTTATCACTTAAGAAAAGCTGTTTTTTCAGGCCATCTCTTGAAAAGCACAGGAAAATGTGACCCTAAGCTTATGACTCTAACCCTGCCTTGGATCCCCATGAGGCGCACACCAAATTTCAAGGCAATTTGAGCAAGTATGTGGATTTTAGAGCACTTAAAGTGTTGACCTTTAAACAGAAATAGGTACTCAACCTTGGAGAGCCTGCACTCCCTGATAATTAACAGGAGGATTTAGTTTTTAAACTGTATTGTGGGAATGTAAAAGCTCTTTGTTGATAATATTAAAATGGAATTTTTGAGCTATGACAAATTTAGATTTTGCTCTTATGGATTCTAATGAATAACACTGCTTAGAATATGTCAGAGCAGAGCTCTCCTTAAGGATCTTTACCTCCTATGTTCTGGGACTGTCATAAAATGCTAAAATGCACTTCACTGTGTGTCCTCAGAAACCATTTGTATTTCTTGAAGAAAATGCTTGCAACACACTTCTTCTGAAGTCGATTACAAGCAGTGGCAGATGAGAGCAAGCAGTCTAACCATCATGGACACTAGCATGCCTCTCAACAGCTCTGGAACATGACATGTTGCAATACTTCATTTGTTAAGCACAAGATCATATTGTGGCATTAACTACAAATTTTGTGATTGTTCTCACACGCACACCAGCTGGTCAGATGTTGCTGTGTGTTATGGTAGCACCAAGGAGTTCCAGTAGAGGTCAGGTCCTTACAGTGGTAAAGGTTAAAAAAAAAACCCAACCCAAAACCAGTAAAAACAAAACTAAAGATGCAGATAAAGATAAAAAGATAGAGTGACAGGAAAAACAGAAACAACAAGGGGATCGGTGGCAGAGGTAGAAAGAGAATTCGGGTCTTTTTTTCATACCTGCGTACCTCATTGTCTTTCCATGGACACGCATGTGTGCTCTGGAGTGAAAAATGCTCACTTACTTAAGTGATATTCTAGCAATAATCATAAATATTTCCCTTAGTGTACTGTCTAATATCTTGCACGTTCTTTGGGCCAGCTTCAAGCTTTCCTAAGAACCGGGACAACATGTTTAGCGATGCTGCTTTTATCCTTCTTGATCTCACAAATCTTGGGTAACCAGCTGGATTCTGTGGTCTTTTCAAGCATGTTCTGGTTGTAGTCCAAACTGTAAGTAAAGACTTTAAAACAGTAGGATGTTTTCTCAAATTCTGGAGACAGACTTACAGTTGGTGTAAGCAGCCATAAAACTTCTTTTCTGTCGCCTACTTATGTCTTTTTTTGTTGCCAATTCATCTGCAAAACCGTCTCCTTATGGAGATTGCAGTGTACTTGTATTTAAGATGGTTTTGTTTGTGTGAAACTAGCCTTTACAGGAGTAAGTCCAAGTTCTTCATCCACAGTGTATCTGCTGTATTTGCACGCCTATGCTGGGCACAGTCCAGCCCTTTCTCACTTCTGCATTTGTCATTCAAGTGCTGCTTTATTTTTTTTCTTGCCTGTCATTAATACAAATGTCAGACAAGCGTGGGCCTACCTCAGAACCTTCTGGCTCCCCAGTAGGTAGCGATATACCAGGCTGAAATGTGTCAAGTATCTATCATTACCCTTTGCTTGCAGACCTTCAAGCAGCATCTTTCACTACCTCTGGCAGACTGTCTCCTACAAGCTATCCTGAAAAATTAATATCTAGTTGCTTAGATAGGGGCACTGTGACATAGATGTATTAAATAATTATATCAAGTGCTTTTTGTGCACTGTTTTTGTGAGTGTGTTAATATAAGAATATAGTCTGGCCTGCTCTTGCCTTTTTTAGGATCCTTGTTGCTTATCGTTCAGCATAAATTCCTATGCCTTTAAAGGTTATTGAAGATGAAAATGTGGATTCAAATTCTCATAGCTAATGCCACAAGTCTTCATGTGTATGTGTGAGTGTATATGATGATATGCACACACACACATTAAAAAAATCTTTCTAATTTGGTTTTATCTACTTCATCCTACTCGTTCACATAGTCTTTTACTATCAGAAACAGTAACAAACCCACAGAAAGCAAGTGCTGTCTATCTACCTTGCTTACTCCAGTGAGAGTTCACTGTTCTGGAAGAGTGAATGTTTGCATTCACTAAAGAAAGTAAATATAAACTGAACAAGATACATTTACATGATTTAATTGAAATTATACAAATTAAAAAAGTAACTAATGGAAGTGTAAGTAGTTAATATTTTAAATAACTTAACTGAATTCACAAGCAGATGTGTATGTTACAATTGCTAGGCCTTGGCTATTTTTTTCTTAGTTGTTCTGTGCATGTCGTCTTAGAAGATTTCCTTAGCTTGAAAAGAGCTGTGGAAGGAAAAACCCTTCAGCCTGTTGGCCTGACATTGGAGACACAAATTTGAATATCACGTCAGACAAGCTAACTTCTTACTGGTCTGTCACCCCTGGCAAGTTCTTTGTCTTCTAAAATGTAGGTGTTTTGGGATGTGGAAAATTACCTTGTCTGTACTTTTCATGGCCATGCAGTATTAAAAGACAGTAAAAATAGACAACTAACAAGGGAACATCTTTACAAGAGGGCAAAGAAGCATTTAGACCTGTGGGAGATGACTCCTTCCCCCTCTCTCTTTTTCTCTCACGCACACACATGCACACACTCAGAAGCACACACACAACCCAAGACATGAGTGATCAATGCACCGGCTGGGCTCCTGCTGAAATCACAAGTGAGTTCTAGCAAAACAGCTGCCTTCGTGGCCTCCTGTAGCATGCTCTTCAGGACAAGGCGAACACATCCACCTAAAATCATGTTTTGTTTGCATCCTAACTGAAACAGCATTAAAGGGGGAAATGGGAATTCAGAGCTGCCAGCTATGGTATCTCTGCTATCAGTTCACCAATAAGGCCTAGTACAGACCTGCAGAGCCTCTGGATAAATTGTATTTTCCAAGGGTTAATTAAGCTGTCTTGAGCTTCTGCATGAAGGGGAACAAACTGGCACTTGCAGCGTTTTCTGAAACCTGCTGTCGACATTACAGTCCCTGCTGCTTTTAGCTGTATCGATCCAATGCCTGACCTGTGAAATCCTTGATGGCTGCTAACACTGGAAGCTTACTGGAGCTTTCCAAGGGAGCTTCAGGACAGCTTGTGTAGTCAAGTACAATTACCTGTCCCTCCAGGAGAGCCAATTAGTTCACAAAGAGCTGGAGCAGAACAAATGTTTTGTGTGTGATTTAGAATCTTTTAAAAAAAAAAAAAAGCTTTGTTCTGTCTGATTCTTTTGTTTCTAATTTTATGATTATTGCTCCGTTCATGACAATCCACACTGCATTTCCTTACATGTCTTATAAATGACTACTTGGGCATGAGAAAACAGGTCTACAGCTATTATTTTTTTAACAGGAAAAAGCCTCATGTGCGATGCAAAAGCCAGCCTTAGTAATTTTAAATATCATGGACCTAAAAGTAGAATGCTCACATATTGAATATTTTCATAGCCTTAGATTAATGTGTTTAAAGCTGACAGCATATGTAGATATTTGTGCTCAAATTTTTATAGCACATATATACATATATGTATATATAGTTATACACAGATCTCACTTTAAATTCTGGGTCTTGATTTCTGAAAGTGAAAAGACAGCAACTGTTGTACAAAAAAAAAAACCCCACCAACATAAAAAGAGTGGAAACTAGAGATCACCATGTATATTATAACCCAGTTAATGTAGTATTTTTAACTTTTTAAAGTAGAAATAAACGACAGTGAAGGAAGGTTTAATCTCTGTTATTCCAAACAACCTTACTACTTGGCTCAAGTTGTACAGGGGTAACAGAGCAGCATTGGCTTGGGAACAAACCTCTTCAATTAATCTGAGCTAATAATTCAAATGAGGACCCAATAATTTAAGTGGTCAGTTACAGTGGACTGAGTCCAAAATATGCAGTGTTCTGCATATAAATCAGACTACAGCAAAGGTGGTCGCAATAGGAAAACGTTGGATGGTTATCAGCTGGTGGGGAGAGATGTCCTGGGGTCAGGGATTGAGTTTCACAGGTATTGCACAGCTCATAGCCTGTTGCTGAAAATGGAATCCTTGGGGGTTTGATTTTTGTTTTTTAGGGGCGGTGGGGAGGGTTTGGGGTGATGGTGGTGGGGTTTTTTTTAATGTTCCCTTAGAAGAGTGGTAGAGAATAGATCTCATTGGCTTCCAGTTTAGGGCTCAGGGTTCAATGACACATTCATTACATTTGGATTCCTTCCAATCCTAACAACTCTTGGCATTGCCATTCTGCTTGAGAAATGGAAGGAAGGGGAGTGGGACGCAGACCTTTTCATTTCAAGGTCACTGCTTTGATGAGGTCTGGGTTAGCAGTGACCAAAAGTTATTACTGCATGATGACTGTTTTGGTTTCCAGTGTGAAATGAGACGATGGTCTTTTAGTCCAATTCCCAGTTGAAGAATGTTCCTAGTACAGAAACCACCATTACAACTGACACTAATTGGCACTCTGCTTAGCAGTGATAGCACATAGACCAAGGATGGAATGGGCATTAGAAAGGATTTATATTCTAAGTCTTTGCGGTTGTCCTTCCAAAGGAGGCTTGAAACACTGCAGTACAGCAGTGGGGAGACATAACTTGCTGTTTCATTTACTCTACAGGTGTGTCTTGTAGGGGATGCAGATTTCCATGCTATCAAGTTGGCAATTCTCACAGGTAGGAGAAAAAACTGGTTGATCCCCTGGGCAGATAATGGTAACTTTTTTTTGCCAGAATAAATGGTAAAAAATTCTTACTATTTTTTAACCAGAGTAAATTTACCATGTAACTTATGTTAGAAAATTGGGAGCACTTAGATTCACAGCTGAAAAATAATCCTGAGTCAGTCCTTATGCATAGGGAAAAAGGCTGTCATGCTCAGGTACTGGTGAGGACTTTGTGAAAGTTGTAGTTTCCAAGCCTTTTCCTAAAGCGTGAGCATATGCAGGAAATGGCTTTTGTTTACTCACTTCCAGAATTTGCTTTTATTGTTACTCTAAGTGTCACTAAATCACACACATCAATTTAGGAGAAGATGTAAGTTTGGCTTAAGTGCTTTTGTCAGCTTCTCATCAGCTCTGGGAACTTGTTTTACCTCTTGCACTGGATGTATTATGATACAAAAGGTCATGAAAGAGACGTTAGGAGAGAAATCCACATCAGGAGCTGCTACAGTAAAATTTGCTGTTGTCAGGCAAGACAGCTATTTTTCTGATGATCCTTGCAGTCTCTGAAGCTCTCTTTAGCATGCGCGGGTCAGCACGTGGTCATTCTTTTTCATTGCATTTGGGTGCATGCATCCATACTTCATAGGTATGCAAGGAGGATTGTTGATGCATTTGGCAGCCATCTTTCTGGTTGAGATGGAACATCTTAAAAGAGAGATCCAGGAACATTATTCTTACATTAAACTTAATCAGGCTAAGTTTGTGTCTGGCATATTCATGGCAGCAGAGCCATCTGTAGTGGGAGGGATTGTTGCAGTGTCTCCTCTAGTTGTGCTTCTGCCAGGATTCTCTGACTCCTAGATGCCTCAGTGGAGATGAAAAGCATGGACTGTGTTGGAAATTCATCGGTTGTATTGACCAAGTGACATTGCATAGAAACTGGAGGACTAAGATTTATAAATGTGCCTGATGAACCTTCTGGATGGTGAGACAAGGTGCTTACCATTTGAAGGGACACTCACTGACATTCAGAGATTTCCAAGAAATCTACTGGCAATGATAGAGCAAGATGATCCTGTAAAGGGTGAGGCAGTATGCTCTGTAGGTGGTTTTTGTTTGAACTAGCAGCTCCCACAACTACATTTAGCCTATGGTCTTACCAAATGGTGGGTGAAGGAAGGAACCACGGGAACTAATTTTGTTTGACTTCCACTGGATTACCTATATACTGCACTAAGTATCAACAAATGCCTGATCCTTTGTGCATGACATGCCCTCATAGTAACCGTGCTGAGCTATAAAATGATCAATTATTTACATGGGAAGCATAGCAAGTCTGAGTGACACTTCTGTAACCTGGAGCTTTTCAATTAATAAGTAAAACCATTTCTTCTACTGTCAGTGGCCTGTATCCTTGAATGCTGAGCTGCATGCTGGGCAGCCAGAAGAGGAATTGTAGGAACACAACGCCATACATTTGCTTTGCTGGTGTAATTACTTGGTGACATTGTCAATATTATCTACCTTGCTTAGAAGAAAAAGGATATTATTGTGAAAATCTCTGCAATAATACTAAATGAAGCCTTACTTAGATATTTTCTAAGGAAGCATCATAAATTATATTGTAGCAAGCTTTCAGAACAATTCCTTTATTTGGATTTCTCCCTTTCTTCCCTGCTACTTCACAGTGAGCTCAGAAAAACTCCATGATGTGGTGGGCAGAAAGCCCAGGGTTATCAGTAAGGAATAAGTGTTAACTTATACCACAAATGCTGCAGTATTCCTTGCAGCATAGTAATTTTTGTCCTTTGGGTCAGGGTTAAGGACAGTACAGCAGCACTTTCAAACTGACTTATGAGTATGAGAAGCTGCGAAGGAGGTCATCTTGTGAAGGGTCAGCAAAAGCAAAGTAACAAAGTGTGTGGAAGGAAAACGTTTGATACGTTGGTGGTATATGCAAGAGACCAAGTGAAATCTTAAGAGTAACATTCAGCATATAATCCTGGAAGTTCATTTATGCCTCTTCACGTTTCTGTTTCAGGTGTCCCTCAGAGGAGGGCAACCCATTAAGGAAAAATAGGAAGCAATTCATACCACCAGAATTTTGCAGTTTTTCAGTTATTAGCTTTTATCCCCTGATGCCTTTCTGCAGAGCAGTCTCAGGTGTCTGGTTCACAAAAACAGCCACTCTTACATGGCCTAGCTGTATGCAGGGGGGAAGAGTGGCAGTGTGCCAGTAGAAGCATCAAAAGCATGTGCAGAAATGCTTTCTGTGACTTCCAGGTGCAAGAGGCTACCTGTCCCCCATTGTGCTCCAGTACCGTGAGTAAAGCAGACCGTTTTTATTCAGGAACACACACTGCTGAAGCCAAGTCCTTTTCTCACGTATTTGGAGAGTCATAGACTCAAGGAGATCCTGCATCCTGATGAAATTGAGCATTTACTTGGGCTACAGCATGGAATTGAAGGATTCTAGTACTGAGAGGTGCAAAAAGTCAAATTTATGTTGGGTGACTGATCAAGGCTTTTTTGGTATGTGTTCATTCCCATGACAAGTCATTGGAAATTCTGTGATTCTGTGAACAGCATGCCTGACTGAGGAGATTTAACATGGTGCTAAATAGCTCCCATGAAAGAAAAGTACCTGTGCTCCACACTTCCACTGAGCCACTAGAAGTGGTACTCTGGGCATGTAATGTCTGGTAGGTCCAGACTTGCATTAAGTTCGTAAAGCATGCAGCTAAATGTCCATATGCAAAGCATGTGTGGTGAAGTAAGTCAGCTGTGTAAGGAAACGCCCGCTTAAGGTCTAAATGTAATATAAGCCATGATGCTTATTAATTAATTCAATGGGTTTGTTCATCCCTCGGCATTGAAACAGTTTGAGCTTTTCCGGTGCAGAGATTTCATTTCGCTTATCCACAATAATCATGTGCTCCATGGCCAGAGAGGTGGTCACATGAAAAAAAAATAAAAATCCTATTGCATAGCCTACAGTGTCCCTACCCACTGTTGCAGCTTTCCAGTGGTCTTCATAAAAAATGGATTTGGGCAGATTATAACCATTCTTCAAACATCTGTGATATATCACTATCCACAAAACACTTGGGCTTTAATTGTTTGAAATGCCTGTCTTAAAATGATCCTTCTAAGAACGAGTTTGATTTTTCCTTTTTAATGTAAGCAACATTTTTATGTTCTAAAAAAACCCCAAATCCTACAGCATTGTCAGAACTGCTGTGTTCCACTTTATGAACCCTGAAGTAATGGCTCTGCAAAAGTATATGCAGAAGTCTGTTATTGACTGCGAAGACATTCGGTACCGATTGAGTGTGAACTAAAGCATCATTTTCTCTCTCATACCAGCATCAAGATAATATTCCATTTGAACCTCTGATTTGATTGATACATCTCAGCAGCAGGACACTTAGACTTTTATGTCATAAAATGAAAATGAAATATTTTATGTCACTGAACACAACAGTCTGGCATGCAGTAGTTAAAATCCAATGAAGTTCCAATCAATCCTGTAGTTACTAAACTACCTAGAATCTTGCATTTTTGCTCCAAGAGGGCTTCCAGGAAAACGTCGTAAAGTTAAAATGGTGACTAGTCAGTATTTGTACTTTAAAGGCTTCAAAATTTTGCAGCTTGCAATGGCTGCTAAATACAGACAAGCGGTTGCGTGAACAGCAGCTTGAAATACAGGATATCCAACTCGCCTGTTTTGCAAACTGTAAACTCTGTATTTTACAAGCATATTGACCTACGAGTGTTCAGATAGATACACTGTCCTTTGCTCAACTTGGGCAACTACTTTTGAAAAGTCTTTCCTAAAAATTCTTTTAATAATGTACTTTTAGTAAAATGCAGGTGATGTTTGAATTCTTCAGGTTTTATAAGGCAACTATCTGTCCATTAATCTAGAAAATATTTAACTCAAATATATTCTCTCAGCATTGGGGTAATCCATTGCTTGTGTTTTTAAGAAAGAAAAAATGTACAGGTTGTTTCAACTCTTTATATGAACTGCCTGTCTTGACAAGTTCTTAACTTCAGTATATTGTGCCTCATTAGTACTTTAAAACCTGCTGAAGCTAAACTGCATCTTACTTGCCTATTAGTTCAACCTTAGGCCCATCAGTAGAGCATTACCCAATGTCTTGGGAACAATTAAGGCATGCCTTCCCTACCAAACAGTTTCTAAGTGGACAAAACATATTTAACAGTAGAGTTTGTGGCACACAGAATGGAAATGCAATGAAAACTACTGGGAATATGCATTAATCCTAATGCTGAACAAGTTCCTAATAACTCACTTGAAACTCCTGGGGATATAGTATCAAGTATGTACTCTCTAAATGCTACTAATGAAACATTTACAGTCTAGAGTGATAAAAGCAAAATAGAAGAGTCTGTGGCCAGTTAAAGGGCTACTTGAACAACACCCAGAATGCAAACTTAAGATGTACGTGATTATTGATCTTTTCAGCAAAAAGACTGTATGAATAATATTCATACCATACCATTAGAAGCTAAAGTAGCCTGGGAATTAAGCATCAGCAGGAGAGCAATTGATGGATTTAGACAGGTCAGACAATGTCATTCTAAAAGCAGCTAATCAATATGGACAAATGTGTCAGAAAGGTGATTTGAAAAATGACTTTATAATAAGGGAGGGAAAAAAAGCCAGGTTCCTTAGGTCCCCAATTTTTCCTCCCTCAGAATTTATATATTATTGAAACAAGGTTGTTAACTGTTTCACATTTCCACAAGCTGCAAAAAGAAATTAAACTAAAAAACCGCAAGGGCAAAGCTACAGTTTCACCCCACTGAAGATGAGTAAATAGGCTGACACCAGGGGAATTTTGCCCCGAGTAGCTACTGTGGTCTCCCCGCTGTCCAATTTTACAGCTGGGCCATACGTTATCCCACCTCGTTTTGAATCCCCTTTGAAGTTGCAAATTTAGCATCAGAATCTGTGTAGCATTTTGTTGAAAAGGGTTGCTCCAGCCTCCTGAGGAGGGAAAACCTTTCTGAGCTGGATTCTTTCTGCAACAAAAGAGCTGTGATGGTTTTAACTTGCTGGCTTAGGTAGCTTTCCAGCTTCTTTGTTCTCATTCAAGTGGTGCGAAGTGGTCAGAGAGATGCCACTTGATTTCCAGTTGGACTTCTTCAGGAGTCGACTGCCAGCCATTGGATATTGTTAAGCTTTTGTCTGTCAGATTAAAAAGTGCTCTACATTAAAGTGCGATGTTGTTTGCTCTTGCGGTTCACCATAACCTATCAGCCGCCGGAACAGCACACGCTCATCATAGCTTGTTTAATTCTAGACTCCACTCAGCCAAACTTCTCACCGGCATCTATCCTCCCTAAACCACAAAGAAATTCTAGTGACTAATGCTTAGGGCGCCAGGTTAATGTCAGGTAACTGGACTTCTGACAAAAGCTTCCTATGTGACCTATTGGACACATAACCAAACCCGTCCTTTGCTGCAATTTTCCCGTCTGTAAAATAAGTAGAATAGTATTTCACCACTTGAGAAGTTCATATTTACCAACTCCCCTGAGATATTCCAATGGAAGGAATAAAAGAGGAGGTTTATAAGGATTTAGAGGATTGTTATTATTTCTGCTTTCATCAAAGACATGGCTACCTTCAATTTATTTGCATCTCAAAAAGTAGGAAAAATGGATCATTGAAAAGCAACGGATGTGGAAGTTCGGAACCAACTTCTTGTTCCTTTTAGTCTCTGTTGTCTCAGAGAACACTGTTAAATGCATCGGTCCCACTGAAATTCTTCTCTAGCATCTTTCCCTGTGTGACTCCCCTCTCTTTGATCCAGTAGTTAAATGTGTCAGCTGATGGATGATGTTTTCTTCTCCAAAATGGCCTTTTCTTTTTGAGGCCCATCTGTGACCTGTCACCTGAGCAGGAATTTCAGTTTCAGTATCCTGCAAGTATTGTACTACAGCTGAGATGATTCGTATCGCGTCCCTAGAAGAAGAAATACTAACTTGGGTATCATCAGTAACTTGACAAGCGTTTTTTGTTACCCTTTGTGAAAATTCTCATGTCATGACTGTGGATGAATGCGGTCAGGATGAATGTGGTCCCTTCTATGCTGGCAGAAAGGAGGGCTCTTGGGGAAGGTTGTCCATTGCCACCCTCTGGGCCTTCTAGGGAGGAATGAATAGAGTCATTGTAATGCGGTACCATCTGGAAGCAATTGGAGGCAGGGTAAATAATGAGGAACAATGCAGTCAGATTCAATAGGCTTTGGCTTGTGTAGGTACTAGGTCAATAGATGTCAAATACATTTCAATGTAAAAAAATAACACAGGGCCAAGAAGTACAGTTGGGGATTATTTACTAACCAGGACATTTATATAGCATGCTGATGAGGAAAAGGATTTTGCAAGTTGCAGTGGGGCAGTAAATAAAACTCAGCGAAGACATAAGGTATGTGAACACTGATGCCATCGCACTTCTAGGAATGGCGATTTGTTCAAAGCTATCGTACTCTATCCTTTTGCTGCTAGTTACATGTTTATTAGACGTATATGTGTTTACTCAATTCTGAGTCCTGGCTTAGGAAAAATATTTACCTGGTCTTGAAAAACATTTACCTGTGTGAGGTGCAGCTTATGCCTAGCTTTGATTTCACTCTGGAGAACAGGCCTTTCAGCTCTGGATCTGAGCTGCAGCTAAACCTTAGGGACAATCATAGAGCTCATAACCGAAACCTGATCCCTTTCCCACCTCTTCTTCTCTTCTTCCCCCCTGAACAACATAGTTCAAGAGGTTTGGCTTCAAGGTTCCTATTTCTCCTGTAACTGTTGGTAATTATTTAAATAACACAAAATACCCAGAATGCACAGTATATACCTTATTTATTACAAGATCGTCATTTGTTGGTCGCATTAGTTCTGTGATCAAGTTCAGAGGAAAAACCTTTAAGAATATCAGTTTTTTTCTTTCCTCCATAGTCCTGCCTCTTTGGCATGGGTGCTCATGGCAATTCCCACTAGTAGCAATAGGTATTGAATAGGCTTTTTTCTCCCCTTAATGTTACTTCAGCAGCACAAGGTCAGTACTTCTTTCCCTCTGGTTTTCCCACCTCAGGAGAGTAACATTTTTGAACAGCAGTCCCCAGTGTTTAGAGCTACGACGTCGTCCCCCAATCCTGAAGCTCATCTTTGCTCCTAAGAACAAAACCGTATTCTCCATAGTGCAACGTGCCCATGATATTAACCCTGTAACCCGCTGAGCTCCTGTCGCCATCTGCAAAAATAGATCTGGAGACTGTTTACAAATCACAGTGATATTCCCAGGAACGCTGCGTTGTAAAACAACAGTTTGTCTTGAATGTAGTTTGATTTTTCAAAACAGTTTTATCTTGAAAGCAATCCTGTAAGCCCTATCAAGCAAAGCCCTAGTTCCAATGTATCCGTTTGCTGAATTAAACAGCGCTAAACATTTAACATTCTAAATGAATTAGGCTGGGAGATGTGAAGAAAGCTGAGCTTTAAGATGAAATGTAGGACAAACTCAAAAGGA
This sequence comes from Strix aluco, assembly GCF_031877795.1. Classification (NCBI taxonomy): domain Eukaryota; kingdom Metazoa; phylum Chordata; class Aves; order Strigiformes; family Strigidae; genus Strix; species Strix aluco. Next base: position 1,521,637 of record NC_133933.1, on the reverse strand, counting down.
TGTTTTGCCTGTTTCATTCAGCATTAGTATCTTGCCTATAGGCCTCCCTTTGAAATAATCTGTGAACATGGTTACCATATAATTAGCTGAGCAGTAAGTTAGGTGTTTAAAAATATTTTTTCAGGTGCTTTTTTGTATTCATGATAGCTTCTCAACACCAAAAATCAATCTCAATCAAAGCTGCTACTGAGTTTATCATAAATTATCATGAAAAGGTTTTCTACTGAGTAGATGGTTAATTACTATCTAATTTGAATAATTTTGCATATTAATGAGAAATGAATGAAAATCATTTTTAGATTTTTAACTTCAGCTGAGAAACCCATGGAGATAATGGCCCCCTTTTAAGATGCATGTGATCCTGTTACTAAAGGAGACTGAGAATTTTTTTCATTTACCAACTTGTTTTAAATTGATTAATGGATTAGCGTTTTTGTCATTAATAAACTATATCCAAATGAAAGACAAGTTCATTATTTGACTGTGTGGCCTTATATCTGCTGCCAGAAAAAAAGTAACTGACTGAAAACAGATGAAGGCTTTGCTTAGGGAGGATGTAGCCTTGCACAATCCTTCGTAAATGCCAGAAAGCCAGAAAACTGCAAAGTTATGCAGAGAGCTGGTCTGAGGTAGGTAGCGATTCACGTGCTTTGTTCTATGAAACGTGAAAAAGTATCACAACCACAAGCCCCTTTATTTTCCTCAGCACCCACACCTAACTGTAAGCAGTCAAGAGCCCTGCCTGCAGAGAATGGGTGATACAGCCCTTCTCTGTGCTGCAAAAAGCTATAGAGCTATTTTGCCATGGCAATCTCAGCCTGGTGGGTGGAGCAGCCTTTGTGCTGACAGGGGGCTCCTGCGACAGAGGGAAGGACCAAAAGAGCCTTGTTGGTGGCTTGTCCTGCATTGCTCTGCCTTCAGGCTTCCTTGGACACCAGTCCTCGTACACCAGTTTACAGGGAAGTTAGCCAAATTACTGCTGCCCTGTTGCCTCACTGGATCCAACCAGTGCCGCATCTGCAGTGAGAGATGCGAGACTCAAAATAAAAATTTGCACAGCAATGGGAGTATGAGGCCGTTGGAAGCTGGGAACTGTAAATGCCAGTAGATCTGGGCGCTCTGCAGGCCGCCTGTGTTTTATGTTGTCTTTTAGTACACGTAAGGCCTTTAGGGAGATGACAGTCTCCTTGCAGAGTACCTAGAATAACATAGCCCTGCTTCATAATTGCGTGGTTCTCTGCATGCTGCAGCCATACAAATAGTAAATAAGGATAAAATACACACACCACTGTATGGAACCACACGCTTGTTTGGGGATGTCTAGTTAATATTGCATCTATTAGGACTTGGGTTTCTGGGATTCCTCCCTTCTGATTTTCAACCATGCAGTGTTTATAATATGAGCAAAAGGAACTTACAATGAGATTGAAAGGTTGTACATTAAAAATGAGTATACAGTGAGCTCTTAGAATAAATAATTAATTGCCAGAAGATATCAGTGGAGCCCACGGAGTGACATTTATATAAATATAACAAGACTATCCAGATTTCTAATGGCAAATATTTAAAGACAGGAGGAAAAATTTTTGTGGGGAAATAAACCATCCCGCTTCAAAGCATATGCCAGACATTACCTGATGTGAGATAGGGAGAAACTACGCATGCTCATTATGGTAGACATTTGACTGCTCATCTTCCTGGAGCAACTGGTAATAACGGTTATCGATAACAGATTACTAGATACTAAGTACGCCATTCACATATTCTGCCCAGTGGTACATAAATATTTTTTAAATTGTTTTTCTCTACTTTGATGAAATGGAGAGGAGAAACTAGATGCGTTCTTTAATAAATCTTGGAGCTTTTTAAGGCTATGAGCCTTTACTCCTGATTGTGAGGGAAGTGGTGCCATGTTTGAGGGGAATCTGAACTTTTCTAGGAGTAAGTTTCTTAAAATATGATGTTGTGATAGCTGAAATTGCACAAAATAAGAGGTTGAAATTTTCAAAATGGAAGAGGGTGTTTAGCACACACTTCGCATTCTTGATAACATACAGCTGAATCTACCAAAAGGTTTGGAAGGTGTAGATTAATGTGAAATGTAACCAAAACTGTAGGGACATGACAGAATGTTTTTGAGTCAGTTCTGATCCCTGCTAGGATCTTTTCCTTAACTTGGTCTGTATTTTTGCAGCAGTTTTAAATGTTGCTTCCAACATATAAAATGTTTTGGGGATTAGCATTTTTTCTGTGTTGGCGAAGACTTCCTCACCTCCGTTCCCCTCCATTGTCTGCTTCCTTATTTTCACTTTTGGGAACGACTACCATGTGTGTGGCTCAACCAGCGTTGGGTGGGATTTGTCTTGGGAGACCTCTAAGGATAAGCTGTGGACATCAGACTGTACCACAATTAAAAATGCTACGTCAGTGTGTCAAAACACTGGAAAAGTGAAGATGGGAACTGTGTATCAGAAGCAGCTGGTTAATTAACACAATTTCTTTAGTATGACAGTATTTATTTTAGGACTGGGAATGAAATACCTGTAGAAAATAGATGTTGAACAATATGAGAATTTAGTAATGATCAGTATGCTTCTCTTGCTCACCAGCAGGGCACCTCTATATCCAAGTCTACCCAAACAAAATGCTTCCTTTTGTTTAGAACAGCATTACAATCTGTGCTAGTGCTGATAAAAAAATCTTAACAGTCATAACTCTTAACAGTGTGTGGAAACTCCTACATTTTACAAGTACAAGCTAATAAGCATGTGACTAGCATCTTTTGCTGGCATTGAGCCATACTTTACAGATACTAACATTAATGTGTATCTCAAAAAATATTTGGCCTAGTTCTTACAGTCTTCAATACTCTGATTTCAAAAGAAATTCTGGCTAAGTTTTGACTGCCTGTTTGAGTCGGTAAATTTGTCCCTAGGAACACTATTTCAATGAAAATAATCTCTGTCTGCAGGGGATCTGCAGGTGTGGTTTGTAAATCATACCAATGGGTTTGGTCAGTAAGAAATAATGAAGCTGTGTTACCACCTCTAAGTCACCATGTATGTATGCACAGAACCCGGTGCCTGCCACTGATACCGAAGTACCTAATGAACTATTATTTTCAGGTTTTCTGGTTTCTTACGTTGTAGAAGAGGCTCTACTGCCTGTACATTTTCTGGTGAGTAAAGTATTTGCCATCATCAGAAACATCAGCAGAAGGTCAGACTGACTGCATGAGAATTGTGTGAATATTTTTGCAGCTTTCATTAGCAAAATTATTTTAATTAGTGAAGCCCAAAGTAATTGAAGATAAGGTCATTTTATTTGTTTAGGATCAATGCCTCCATCACCATCCTGGTAGAATAGATTTCTCCAGTTGTGAGGACTAACTCTAATCTGGTGTAAATCAAGAATAACTCCACCGAGGTAAAATAGAGCCCTCTCCACTATAAAATGGGAATCCTAAGCACTGCTGTAATGGTGAAGAGTGAAGCTGGGTGTCCGTTCACATCTGGTCCCTTTCTGAGGCACTTTGCCACTCCAATAGTCTTTGGACTATTTGGACCTATAGGATCAGCTGCAAAAGTACAGTACACTTAATGTGTATGTACACTTAATACACTTACTGATAGGAGATGTATGTCCATTATATCCAAGGTAGTATATGAATGCATTAGGGCACTGACCTTGTTCAAGGTGTGAGCTCCTCACCCTATAACCACAAGCTGGCAAATTTCTTGCCAGCATGATCATTCTTACAAGCTGTAGTAAGGGGGAAAGGCTCCTTCATGCTACACCTGAGTACAAATGTTTGATCATATATTTTCCATATACCTAGTTATTTTTTCAGGGAGACCACACATAGGTAGAACGAGAGGAGTAAAGGCAGCCAAAAGTTAAGAGCTCTGTTGGCATGACATTTTCTTTAATTTGGTGATGTTTTCACCTCTCCACTATGTACATGGGTTCATGCACAAATTTCCGGTGCACCTTTTTGTGAACTTCTCTCTTAAATGGCACAGCTCTAACTTCAGAATCAGTCATAGGAAAGGCGCTGTTCCTAGAAGCCAGTGAGATTTTTAAGATCCACATGCTTCAAAGACCATTTGAAATGATCAAGGGCAGGGACCACTCATGAAAATTACCATGCGCCAAGAAGCCAGACATTTAAAATAAAAACACCACAAATAATTGCTGGGCTTGTTCTATATCATATGAATTCATAGAGTAATGACCAAACTGTGGCACAGCTCCACTCTCACTTATATTGAGTGTAAATTTATAGTAGTTGCAGTAAAGTCAATAGCATTTCTTTGGACTTACAAAGGTTACTGAATGTCAAATTCTGCTTTCAGGCTAGAGAACAAAATAATTCTAAAGATATACTGAGAGCATGATCCTAATTTGCTTCAGCAGCCTTTGGCCTCTTTGTCATATAGAAACCCAGGAAATTACAGAAACTTCAGGTTTGTGTTCCTTTTAAAGAGTGGATGATTTTTCAAAGACCGTCTGAGGAAGCGGAATGTGTACCAGTTAGGCACTGGCCTGGTTTTGAAGGCCTGGTGGATATGCGTGCCTTCAACTGGAACCAGGAGCATTCACTTGCTCAACTGGAACTGGGTGATCTTCATTTCCTTGACTACCTGAGGGCAGGCAAAATCCTCCCTCTGCTTCCTGGGGTGCCCTGAAGAGCACAGGCTTGACATACTTTAAAATGATAAAAACTTCCTGAACTCCAAACGCGACTCAGCCCAGGGCTAGCTGTTGAGACAAGTCATGGAGATGTTCCGCCTCATTTCAACAATTAGTGGATTATCCTTATGCTGTTTGATTATCTTTGTTATAGCCTTGTGTGCGTTACTGAAGTCTAATTCCCACTGATTTCAATGTGTAAGATGCGCTTTTTGTTTTAATGATAACTGGAATCTGGAATTAACTATGCCAAATGAGGTTGTGTATGGAGGTCCAAGTTAATTTCTGTTTAATAGAAATAAATACAGGTGATTCTCCCTCAGGAAAACAGAGTCTGCAAGGTTATTTGGCTTGCTGAGACATGTGGATGATGCTTTTATGCCAAGCCTGAATGATGGGCAGGATCAGAGAAGCTTCAGAAGGACATTTTGAATTTGCATATGATCATGAGCAGATAGCCTAAAACAAAATGTCTCGAGGAATGGGAGTCATAAAAAGGAATGGAAAGTGTGGAAGGATGTCCTTGTGTCTTTTCAAGTTGAAGTGAAATATCATAGCTCTGCTCTTATGGCCAAAAATAGGCTTCTATTTAAACCGTATGCCAGTAGAAGTGTGTTTTGGGATGACCCTGCTGGGTAATCCTTCAGATGCACCTACAGCTTTGCAAACCCCTGTAGCCCACGTTTAAATGCATTATGGGTGTGCTTGCACCTCCAGCTATCCTGTCTGCCTTTGCAGGAGCAATGTCAAGCAGAGAAGACCTTGTCCATTGTCCCTGCTGCAAGGACAGCCAGGAGTTGTACTCTGCCTGAGTTCATTAGCTGGTCAGACCGCCTGCAGGAGACAAGCAGACGCTGGTGACAAGGTCTCAGTGGCAACTTTGAATTTAGAGCATTTCTGGGCCAGTTGTGGCAAAAATAAGGTAACACACACCGTTTTTTGCTCATGCATAAAGGATGTGTGTATGTTATAACGCTTGCCTACAGAACAGGTCCCATAGCTAAAGCTGCAAAGCTTTACGCTTTCAGCCCCACTCCAATCCATGAAGTCTCAGCCAAAATGTCAGTACCCAAAAGGTACTTGTGATAGTCACTGTGCTTCTCAAATGAGGTTGCTTTTCATGGAAATGCGGTGACCAGTAACAGGAGTTTGTTGGATGAATTATGTCTTGACACTCATCCAGGCAAAGCAGGGGAGGTGACAGATAGTTTGGCAGAAGAGGCACAGTTAGCATATGAAAGGATATCTATAACATATGGGCATCAGTATATATTTGTGGATTAATACATAGCTATTCTTCTGAAAAATAGGTTTTCAAATTGTCCTTTCTGCTTAAAAAGTCAATGAAGATTTAATTATAAACCCAAACATACCTAATACATATGTAAGAGAGATCCTGGAAAAAAAATTTTAGAGGACACAGGATGAAAATAAAGCCAAAACTTGTCAGTGTAACCATTAACTACAATAGATCAATGCCGGTTTACATCACCTGAGAATCTAGCCAATACTATCAATTTGAGCACATGCTGTCCTGCATCTCTTGTGATATTTATTTTTAGTTCTTAGGATACCTTTGGCAAAATAAGGTCCTGCTTTATTCTAGGGGCAAGTCTTAAACAAACTCTGTTTTTTTAGAGTTGTTAGAACATTGCCTAATATTCTTTTTCAGTTTAGTTTTATCTGTGTATGTAGAATAAGCCAACTCTATACAGTACCTTAGAAACTCTGTATTTCCATGGGTTATAGATTTTTCTTATATATTTATGTACTAATTATATAACTAGCTTTGTAAACTTGTACTTCTTAGGTAAGATGTTCCAGAAATCAAAACAGTCAACATTAAACACCACAAGTACAGCTGCAGTTTTAAATATTTTATAATCCAATCAAATTGTTTGAGTAGTAATGCATTTAAATGTTGTTATGGAATCCCCTCTAGACTTTTTAAAATGGTTACTCTGTTCTTGGCTTTGCTATTTATGAAATTCATATGGGATGACATTTTTAATAATAGAGCATTTGACTTACAGAGTAGCAATTCCTGCAGTGTCTCAGTATAATCTATAATTTTCTGACTGAACTTTCAGAGGGACACAAACACATATCACACTTTTATTAATGAACATATACATCTGTTGATGTTGCCATAATTGAAATGACCTTAAGTGGGAAGACCTACATAAGTCATTTAGCATTTTTTATGATGCTTGGGTGAAGATGCGGTACAGATGCAGCTTTAGGAAGCTAAAGCAGGAGTACAAAAGCTGTGCTAAAATGATGAAGGCAGGTTTAATTTGGAAGAAGGCACAAAGCAAAACACAGCCCACATATAATTAAGCAACATCCGGTACTATAGAGTCGGACAGAAGAAAGCTATCAGGGAGTCTAAATTACCTCTCCTCCCTAGAGAGGATGGCACTGTCAGGTCAGGGCTGTGCTAAATGCTGGGTAACATGAGGGTATTTGATTGCAGTTGCATTCACTGTACAGAGGTTGTGGATAAACTGAGGACATCATTTCTGAGAGGCAAAAGTTCCTTAACCTCCTGAAGCACAAACATGTGTCAGAAGGGCATTTATAAAACAACAGCCAGGGCTTTGGGAAGGAAAAAAAACCCAAACAAAATGACAAGCACTCGTTCCTTTGCAGTCCATCTTCGGCTCTCTTCTACTGAAAGGCACGGACAGAAGCCAAACAACTGCATGAAACTGGGGCAAAAAGTTGCGAAAAGACTGGTGGGAGGCAGGTCTCCTGGGCCCAAGTCAGCAGGGCCTGATTCACCCGGCATCCTGTGCCCGAGCTGCTGGTGGCAGGAGGAAAAGAAGAGCACAAGCAGGGAGCCTTCAGTCTCCCCCACTCGTCTGGCTGTAAAACCTGTACTTTCATGCAGAGGTGCAGATGTCAGCTTCCTCTTCCTTAAAGTCTGTGACTTCTCCTTGCTTGCTCTCACAGGTGGCTCCTCTGTGAGAGGGTGTGCTGTGAAGTCCCCAGCCAGGGCTGTGGCGTTTCCTGGGCAGCCCTGTGGCAAGGGAAGGGTGGTCTAGCACAAGCCTCCTGGGTGAACATCCCGAGAACCACAGAAATGTAGCCACGGTTCCCAAGGTGGCCTTGTTTTGTTTCAGCAACACTTCTTCTGCCCTTTCTGCATATTTCTTCATCTGCTTAAGCGCGTGGAATGATTTTTCTAGTGATTATGGCCAAACCAGATGCTCCCATGGTGAAAAGCAGCGTACGTAGCTCCGCTGGCTTCAGAAGCATAAGCTAAGATAGTGCTGCTGATGGTTTTCATTTGCTCAGCACTGTGGGAGAGTTTGATGTGGAGTTTAGACCAGAAAAACTTTCAAGAGAGAGCCTACAGGTGGAGGGATAGATCCTGCTCCCGTATACACAGTTGTAAATCTCACTACATGAAAGCTCTGGAGCTACTCCAGCTTAACTTCACTGAAAATGAGCCTGGAATCAGGCCCTGTAGTGCCTGAGTTACTTCAGACTGTTATTAATTTGAAGGGAGAAAATGAATTCTTGTTAAGGGGAAATAAGCAGTCTTTATTAATAATAATTAGAGAGGGAAGACATTAGTTTTGATATATTGGCTTAATTTGGTGCATAGACAGATCAGTAAAAAATAGAATTAATAATTTTACAAACTGGTAAACATTTTCTGTGGTTTAATATTAATTGCGTTTAAATGTTTCCTTAATACTGTTGGGTTGCTCCCATAGTAGCAGCTACACCAGGGTGAATTGCCTGAGCAACGCTGCTTAGCTGCAACGTCAGGTACCCGCTTCAGTCCTCAGTGATAAGGTGGGATGGCCAAAGGCCACCAGGCCTTGAGATCAGAGGCAGCAACACCAGGGTCTATGTGTGTCACCGCCAGCTGGGACGCTACATATTTTAGTTTGCATGTCATTGCACTCCTTACAAACTCTTGCTCTGGATTTGTTTCTGTCTACGCTTTCTGTTGTGGTTTGAGGCATGTAAAAGCTGGTATGTGCTGTGATTCCCATTACTCTAGGCCCTGAAGACTTCGGTTGTATGTCTGTTTAGATTGCAAAATTTAGGAGGGGGGACAACTAAGAGTGTCGGGATGTGTGTGCCATCAGCATATCGGAGTCCCTTTCCTGTCATTAAACCACATGTCCTCTGAAACACCACTGTAATTGTGTTTTCACTGGCTAAAAGGGAGTGGTGACATGGTCGCCACCACTGCTTCTGAAAGATCTCACTGGTGCTTTGCTTGCCCATTTAATTGCCCTAATCTTCTTACTCTTGTCTTTTGGTGGGATGATGGCACTGAGTAAGGAATGGCTGCAATCCAAATTATTATTTGACACAAGCTAAGAGGAAAAAACACCAGTATCCAATTGCACCAGAAGCCATACGCTAACGTACCAGGATTATTGTGTTCTTCATAGACAGAATGATTGTATGTAATTTTACATGTAATGTTCTCTGAACATATGGTTCATAACATAAAAATCCCTTCATTTTAATTGACACAATAGGCTGGAATGGCTTTTTTTCCCTTGCCAAAGTACTTGTTATGGTCTGTATCACCTATAATGTGCATTCTGTAAAGCTCCTAACTAGGTATTTGGATGCTGGAATGCAAAAGATTGCTATTTATGAGACCATGAGACCACCTAGTGGGTCAATGATTTGCATTTTAAAAGTTCATTAATATGTACTAAGATCATCATAATGCCAGTGTTTCATCAGACCAACCTTCATCTCATTCTAGTAATAAATATCTTTTAAAAACGTCTTTTTACATAAAACAGAGGAGCAAACAAATGTGTATTTTTGTGGCTCTCAAGTTGCATTAATTGAAAGTTTAAAGGACACTGGGCAAAACATTTTTCTTCCAACAGTGGATAAAATAATTTTTTTCCTTCGGTTGTTTTTAAGAATCCACTAGAGGCTTGAAAGTGAAATCTGTTTTCTTATCTAATCCCTTTTTCTTTCTTCATGGACACATACTGGTTCACTATTGTAAGGCTCCTTTCGAGTGCTAGTCTGCCTGTCATTGATTTTTTTTTTTTCTTATTTAGGAATAACACTACTGTGTATTTGTTGAGGAGAAAATACAAATATAAGGAATTTTGTGTTTTTCACGCATACTACAAAGAAATACAAACTTTCTTCTGAAAACTATGTGCTAGCTCTTGTGCTCTGTGCCCCATCCAGATTTCCCATTGAACCGGTTTACATTTCTGTACTTGTCTTCAGTTGAAGTAGCCTTTATTAAGCATTATCAGAAACACCCTTTCCTCTCAACCCTGCATCCCTTCTGATCTGTATTCTTTTCCCTTTTGCAGAGAAAATTCAGAATAATAATAATTTGTCTGGGAGAAATATTATGTTTTGATTTTTTTTTTTTGTCTGTTTCAGAACCATAACATGGAGGAATTTATTTTAGACTCCCTTTCATTAAAGTTTAATCACAAAGGCATATACAGAGTTAGGTGAACGCCTGCATGACTTGTCTGAAATATAGGTTAATTAAGCAAGCTAAATATACTTTACAGAACAGAACAATAGAGCATACAGTTCTGCAGTTGAATTCAGAGGATTCTGAGACAAAAGTGATCATCCCAACATTTGCACTGAGCTTCCCCAGGCCTGTTCTGAACTTTATACAACAGCATAGACTAGTGGCAAGAGAAAAGATTGTAACCAGGAAGCCTTTACAACGGGTTGTCTTCTGGACTGTGACCCCTCTCAGACTTGAGCTACAGCGAGAGCCTAGTAACCTGTAACTGTGGAATCAGGTCCTTTAGGAATTTTATAAAATACAAATGTAAGTGATAACTACCTTAATTATCTAAAGCTACTGTCTGTTGACTAGGTAAGTGGAAAAAAAAAAAATCTCTCGGCTAATGAAATAGCTAATGTGGTAGCAGTTACATAAACTCACAGAGACAGAAGCAAGTAGGGGTGCTTCCTTCCCTTTTGTTTGATCTTGGATCACCCAGTTGTCTGCAGTTCAACATATTCTCTTACTTTTTTTTTACGGTATGGTGTTTTCCTGACTATATTGGCATAGCTCTCCTTTTGTGTAATCTGAGATGTGAGATGGGGAGCAGACAGTAAATTTTTTTTCTTAGTTCAGTTTGATTTAATCTACCTCCGTTTATTTCCATTCCTCAGTGGGTTCACTTTGTCAGTGCCTCCAAACCCACAGGATGAGCAAACTGAACAGAAACAGCATTTGCCTCTTGTGAATGGGACTGGCTGCCTCCTCTCTTGCTCAGAAGGCTTATGCTATTTAGCTGTATTTAATTCAAGGGATTTTCTTTTAAACGTCTGCCGAGGAACAAGTTCTGCAGGGCTCTGAAGAAGTAAAACTCCCACTGATTTCAAGAGGGTCTTGCTCAGTGACAGAATGCAGTGTTTGGCCAAAGGAGCTGTAACAACAGTTTCCTTTTCCTTAGTGCGATGGAGATCCCTGCGAGATTTCCCCTGCAAATAGAGCCAGACCACACATAGGATGCTAAGGAGACTGGCTTCTGGTTTGCAAAATTCTGCATTACGGACTTTGGCATTTTGCTTATCCATTCCTGTCTACTTTATACAGTCATTCGCACTTACGCAAAATGGATGTAAAATGTGAAGGAAAACTGACAGTAATTTTCCACACCTTTTCTACTGTAACTGATGACTAAACGAGGTGCAAAAAAAAAAAAAAAAGAGAAAGCTCTGTGTCAGAAAAGACCAACTTGTCAGACCTAGAAATAACCCTAGGACAGATTTTGAGTAAATCTGCTGGACTTTTCTACTGCTCATTAGCTAAACCAGAGAGTTTCACACAAAGACCTGATGTTGTTACCTGATCCACCTCTGGACTTCCAAAGAATTCATTCTAGCCATTAGTAAAATACATCCTGCCTCTAGCCCGGCCTCAGATGAACTGGTGTTCCAGGTCCCTTCCTCCCATGCAGGGAACAGTAAGCATGTAGTACATGTGAGATGGGGCACAGCACGCGCTGCTGAGCACTGCTGGTCTGCTGGGCCTGGGAATGGCCAGTCGGGCTGGCAGGGGGCCGTGTAGCTGGAATTGGGAGCGCCATGGGGGGTGTAGAGATGCATGTAGTTATGGCTCTGAATGGTGTCGGTCTCCAGATTTAATAACTTGGGCTCTGTCTGATGCAAACTTCATCTAGAGTGGGGCTGTTATGGGTGAGGTAGGTCAGGTGCCAGGCTGTGAGCAGAAGAACAGAAGTGGTTTGTAATGTTGGCAAGAAGGAGATGAGGCACATGAGGACAAGATGGCAATGATCTTTGGTTAAAGGAGGAGTAAGGCAGCAGTTGGAGAAGCAGCCTGGCAGTGGAAGGGGAGGGAGACCTGGACCCAGAGAGGTAGAGGCTACAGACAATTTTCCTGTGGTTGGCTGCAGAAAAGCTAGGGTAGCAGACAGCTGAGTGGGCCAAGTATGAAATCCCAATTGTTTTCGGTTTGGATTTTTTTTTCTGCTAATAGGAGTAGAATCTGGTTGCTTTGACTCAAAGGACTATAACTGATTAGTGATAAATTAGGATCAACTGGCAGAACTTTACTAAATTTTTAGAGTTGCTCTGTTAAAACACTGGAGAATCTGGCCCAGAAGGTAAGTAGTTAGTCCTGCTAAGGTTCTGGACTCAGCCTTTGTAAGGTCAAGACGTTCAGTTCTGGTCTCAGTGTGACTAGTCTGTGCCAGAATGGGTAACTGTGTCTGCAGTTAATCATGAGGGAAAAGCAAAGAAAACACAGTGCCTTTAACATCTAGGTCCCCTAGCAGGTCTGCAGGGGTTTATTAAATCCTACAACTGAACTGGGGTGACTTCATTCTGGGAGTGGCCAACCAATGCCACTCAGCAAGCTGAACACTGAAAGCTCTGTGTGGCGGAAAGCGACAGGGCCCACATTGCACAACCCAGATTCCAGAGAAAGGGAGATGTCCGGAGCGGCTCTCAAGTGACTCATGATGATGGTTCTCCCCAGCGGGTTGTCTGCTGTGTCCGGAGATGCTCATTAGCTGATAGCTGCCCAGCCTCTCCGCCAGTCCAGGGAGGTAACACTGGCCTAGATACCTCTAAAAGCCGCATGTGACAAAAGAGGCCATCCCTGTTCCCTCCTCTCATTGCTATTTAAAATATCGCAAGAAATTTGAGAGAGATCTTTTCTCATAATTTGCTTTTTTGTCCGCTCTAATGCTTTGGGATATGGTCTGCAAATGTTGCTTGCAGAACATAAGTTTATGATAAAGAATTTATTGAAAGGTAGTAAGAGTTATGTACTTACATGATCAAATATATATATGTGAGCATAGTATTATTTGCTCAAAAAAGCTGATCACAATTTGAAAGCTAGCTCAGGAGAAAAGAGCACTTTCTGAATTACAAAGAGAGAAAGAGGATGAAGGAATTGGAGGGCAGAAGGATGGCACGGCCGGACATTTTGCCATTTGCTACTGCCAGAACTGGTCCGTGACTCTGGATTATAGGAGATACTTGAATGGAAGACAAAAAATTGCATTGGACTGTTTAAGGATGACATTAAAGTGAGATTTGTAGCAATCCTTTTGATTAAGCTAACATTTTCCCTCCTAGTGTCAGGAACCTTGTCAAAATTTAGCTGCCTGTGCTCAGCACTGGCTCCGCTATGGCACAGCTGTGTAACCTTGGACAAGACTGCTGTGAAAAGAGCTGTGTGAAAAGGGGCATTGGGGGCTTCCTCTGCTTTGCTCTGGAGCTGCTTTTAAACTCAGGCGCTTGCCTGGCTCTTTGCCTGTGCTGCGCTGCAGGTGAGCCTGTGCTTGGCCATGTACCTCGCTGATCCCGATCCGGCCCCCTGATCTGCTGATTTGACTTCTGTATTCACCCACCCTTTTTGCCATAAGCTTGTCTGGCAATCAGTGAACTCTTGGCTGATGCCGGTTACTGTCACGGGACCGTTTTTGGGTACTGTGAGATTACACCCTTTCATGGTGAGGACACTACCCTGCCCGCTTTGCTGTCACCCTCACCTCCTGTCTCATCCTCTTCGAGGAGCAACCCACTCTTGCTGTTCACTAACACTGGGATCCTTTGGTGCTAGGAATCCTTACCTGTGGTAACAGCACTCTTACTGTGGCCTACTGCAGGGACAGAGCTAAGTAATTCCTAATAAAGTCCTAAGAAATGCCTTACTGGGTCAGAGCGGTGGCCCATCTGTAACCTGCATCTGCAGCAGTGGGAGCAGGAGGTACCAGTACTTCAGTTGCAGACTGAAAAGCAAGAATCTGCCTCCGTTCAAGTCTATGGGACACAGACTCGTAGAAGCTGTCCTCAGGTATACAGTTTGAGGATAAGAGTCTACTCTTCTAAACTGAAGAATACTGTGATCATGCCTAGAAATGAAGAAGCAGCCAGAGAAAGAAAGCAAGCATGTAAAAATGTAGAAAGCAGAAGTAAGATGAGGACTGCAGAGTTCATGAAAGTGATATAGGAGAAAAAGCAATCGTATTTTCTGCCCTTATATCTTTATTTCTGCTCTCTTATCACTCCTAGTTTTGTACATTCTTTTGTCTTGCCCCTTCTATACCCTTCTCTTCTCTTGCTCCTTCCCTGGCATGATGTGATACGCTGTAGCTTAAAATCTTGGCATTCTTTTGAACTGCCAAGTTTAAAATTCTGAAGGCTTTGAGTGGTAATAGCTGAAATATTTCATATTAGTGAAAGGTTAAAGCTAGGTCACCACTTCCCAAGTACAGTCTGAGAGAAAATTAAAAATGCTCAGATTTGCTTACTTCTTAGTCCACCAACTTCAGCAAACATGCAGAGTCAGTCTTTGCTGCTTCTCTCAGAAGTGAAGTGCAGAAAGAAGGCAGTGAGGGGGGCTTTAACTGCCTGTTTGTAACCCTCAGTTTACAGGGCAGGGAGACTGATGTGAAATTTTTGTACTTAGGCATAGATTGCTTTTTTTCATGATCTCAGTGTTGGCAAACAAGGTAGTTTTTGTGCAGTGCCCTGGTGCGTTTGAGTTGTGAGGGTTACCTAGTGACTTTTGAACAGACGAAGCGCTCTAGGTTTTCGGAGGTTTTTTTCTTTTTTTCTCCTTTGACTGTGTGTACCTTACAGGGTCTGGAAGGTGAGTGAAATCATCTATATATGAATTCTTTCATGAGTCAGAAATTATGATGAAGTCATTTTTTTCGGGACCAAGGGTTTCTCCACACTGGCTTATGGTATATGACTCTTCCTCTTTTTTGGGGGAACTTGGGAACAATCTTGTCATTTTAAGACTGTTCTCTGTGGTTCGATGGAAGAAAATAATCCTACTGCTCTCCTAGTCCCTAGATTGCATCAGACTGGTTTAGCAGAAATTTAGGTGAGTTTCTTTGCTTCCTTTACTTATTTATCCACGTATGTTTTTACGTCAATTCATTTTCTCACTATTCAGATGTCAGCCAGAGAGTCACAAATCAATATCTGACCACGTAATTTTTTGGTGTAGGAAATGAGGCATGTTTACGGGGTTACAGGGAAAGAATGACATAAAAGGGCACATTTTAAAGTGAAGTTAACGCTCTGGAACTGGACAGATTGACATCAATCAATAAAGCACAAGGAGCTGCTCAATGGCTGTTGCTTAATCCTCTTCTAGAATGACCATTTACAAGGGAAGGTCATTCAATTTTTGTGCCGTTGTATGTCTCAATCCTGCCTCATGATACACGCAAACACTTTCCTCTGCAAGTTCTCTGGTTCTCAAATTAACTATTAATGAAATGGCTATTGGATTACATTGGTATTTATTACCGCTGTGCTTCCCAGTTACCAGAATCTTGGAAATGATCCTTTCCATACTATCATCCAAGTCATTACTGTGAATAATTAGAAAGCTGGGCTGTACCCTACTGGTAACCTCTTTCCACCTTGAAATAATCCCATTTACTTCCACTGTTTGTTTCTTGCCCTTCAGCCAATTTTCAGTCTATGTAGCCTGCCAGTTTTCTTCCTATTGTGTGAGTCTGCACCTTAGGCGCTAGTCTCCCATATGGAAATGTTTTCAGAAAATAAGAGCTGAATTTCTTGTATCCAGTCTCCCTCTAATCATTCTGCATTATACTATCATGCTTATATATTCAGTATTGCTTTCCTCTCCCTTGTCAGAAACACTTGCCAAACTGTTTCATTGCTGGTTCTCTTTTCAGGGGGCTTGAATTGTTGGTCCATCTTTACCTTCCCATCTTACCTCCAAATCACATCCCTGAACAGAGATTCTAAGTCCTTTCTATAATTATCCATAGGCAGGGAACCCTCTAGATAGCTAACTGTGAGAATTTCATGGGTAGAGGATGAGTTAGCTGGTCTCCATCTTTGCGTGTATCTCTGAAGGGGCACTAGTGTTGCACCACCAGTATTTTTGTGGGATAAATGGGGGGATTTTGATTGTACAGGAAATTTAATTAGATTTAAGGCTAATTAAATTCATTTTTTTCATATTAACATGTTCACAAATATTATTGCATCTCGTTAGATTTCATTCTTCTATCCTTACTGAACAATATTCAGTGGTAGTTTCAGATTACAATAAGTTCATTATGAAGATAAGGTGGAATTAGTGTAGGAAGCTCAGCTGGTTGAAGGGGTCTGTGCTTTAATTACTGCAGAGGGTGTGCATATTAATTACAACACAAGTGATATTTACTGTACCTCAGGAACATATGACAGGGTAAAGATACTGACAGCACCAGCTAATAAACTCAGTATGATAATGAGGAGAAAAGACCATAAAAATAGAAGGAAATAAAATTATTCATAAAGTATATTGATCCCAAAGTAAAGACATTAAGCTCTGATGAAGGGCAACAAAAGGGAAGCTCCTCACTTTATCAAACAAATAACCAAAGTAGAGAAATGTTAGCAGAGAGACAGATTGTCATTATACTGGTCATGTGACCGCGCTCTAGAGAGTACATGTGAGTAATAAAATATAAGATTTTTTAAATAAATCAGCAGAAAGTCAACTCTTTACCTGCAGGATATCAGGTCACAGTGGTTCTGATGAGCTTGGGGGCTAGACACGTTGCAAGGCAACGTTTGAAGAAGAGTGACACGGATCCTCCTTTGGATGAGGAGCCACCATCAGCTACACAAAGAAACAACATGGCTAATTGGTTTAGACTGCGATAATTGCTGCTGGGTTGGGGTTTTGTTTGTTTATTTGTCTTCTATTACTAATTTTGAAGCAATTGTTTTAAATAATTTTGAGCCACCTTAACAGGCAGCCTCCCATTCAACAGGCATTTAAGCATATACCAAACATGAAACACAGTGAAAAGATCTGTTGCGCGTCTCTCAGCTGTGGGGTCGATGCCCACTTCCCCAAAGTAGAGCTCTGTGTTTCCCTGCTGGCATTCATGCCTGCTTTACTACTTGGCAGCAGTGCACAGAGAAGTGCATCAGGCGTGACTTCCTTGGGATGACACACGAGCAGGATAGATAGTATAGACTCAGTCTTCTGTTGCTTAGCTTCCTTGGGCCGGGTACTAGTTGCACACTTCACTAGGACTTTTGTCAGGACAATTCTGTTTACCTGTCTCCTCTATAGAATAAACTAAGGATGTGCAAGTGAGTTGAAAACAAAAAAAAAATTAGTGTAAATTATTTCCTCCAGACATTATATTCCTTGACATTTGAATTCCCAAAGTTTAATGTGTCTTGTATTATATGACTTTTGACCAAAGGCCTTAGCCACCAAAATGGTGGCATCTTTTGCATGTAATTACTGTACACCCTGATAACTCTGTAGTAATCAATTTGTGTTGGCTATTTCAAAAGATTTTGCCTAAATAAAATCAACAGAAGCAGTTGAGTCCATAGTGCCTGACAGACTAGTTGGTGTCTGTGAATAAGGCAGGGACCATACAGTGCATGGAAGTTTTAGTACATTTCTTTCTTTTTATTATAGACATCGTGCTACATAATGTGTTTTCCTCTAAGGAATTGTTGTAAGTTAGGTGAGTGAGGTGAAGCTGGCAAGCAAGTCAGCTTGCTAGGCATTCATCTCTAAAGACCTATGTTCAAATTGCATTTACTGAAAGCTACATACGTCTACTGCTTTGTTGTCACCATAGCCTTGGCAGACATTTGTTACCAATCACAAAGCTCCTTCATGTTGGACATATATGTCAATCTTTGCTTAATAAAGACACCTGGATTGAAACAGTCACTCTTGGTCAGGATCTCTGTACTCTAGTAAAGCCTGAAGTGGATACCTGTTTCATTCAAATGATCCTTTCACTTTTTGGAGCACTGGTTGGGTTTTTTTCTTCTTTCCATCCTACAACTAAGAAACCACGTTTCTTCCTCCTCAGTCTTCTTGACAGGTCAAGGAAATAATGTAACACTTATATTTTCAGTGTACTAGTTAACATTAATTTCAAACAAAAAAATGAAAAAAAAATCTATTGTCACTGGTATTGCCATAGTGCCCCTAAGTTAAGTGTTTATTTCCATCTTACATTAAAGTCAAGCTTACTGGCTACTGTTGAAGCTCCTAAACTTTCCACTCTGTTGTTCATTCTGAATTAATTAAGCTTTCTATGTGTCTGTCCTCCTGATGCTGGTGCAGTGTAAGTGCAGAAATGACAACTTTTTTAACAGGTTTTGTTTTGAAGTCAGTTACTGGTTTTATGCATTGGGCAAACTTAACTGCACTTTAAATATCTGAGCCTCTTGAATCTATAAAACAGATTGAAAATACTGCAGCAGCAGTTGGTGTCTTGACATTTCAGGTAACTTTATCCAAAGCCAGGAAGCTCAAGTATATACAAAGTAGAAAAATGATAACAAAAGTATATGACCACTTTCAAAGCTTCAGAGAGATCTGCTTTATATCTGATAAGGTTTTGCATAAATGTTTGGTTTTGTCTTTCTTTTATTCAAATGAATTTGCCTATGCCTAGTTGTAATTCAGTGAGCTAAAGACTAATGGCTTCCCAGTGGCCTTAATGAAACGTGTTGGTGTTCTTGGTTCAGTTCCCAATTTTTGTAGCAGTAAAACCCCTGCTGCTACGGGCACTTGTGCTCCTGTGTTTGACAGAGGGATTGAGGTTTCATTTACTCTCTCACCCTTAGAGATGGTCCTTCCAAGATTAGGACTGAAGCAGATTTGAGGACATTGGGGAAGCATATGTTCTTTCTGTGCATGCTTCACATATCCTTAAATTTCACAGTTTCTGGGCTCTGATTCAGTGTCTTTCAGTGATGCATTTATCAACAGATTTTTAAGAGGAAAAAAAAACCACAGAAAAGTTAACCTCTATCCTGGTTCCTCCTGCAGTTGCTACTTGTGAGGAACAACAAGGAACAAAAAGCAAGACAGTGATGTCTTGATATTTCTGATGATCTGAACATGAAGAATTGCTGATCTAGATGGTAATGTTTAAGGACTGATTTGAAAATTTTCATTAAAAATAGAATTTTAAACCTCCCCTTTTATATCTCACTGTGAATGCCTTGTCTTCACTGGAGACATTCTGCACTTAGCCCTGGCTAAGCATATGAATTCGTGCTTACCACATGTGCTTAATGAAGTAAATGTGCACCCTTAAGTGTTTGCCTAAATCATAGCCTTAAGCCTAGGAGAGATTCTTAAGTAAATTTGCGTGTTACATTGACCTAAAGCTAGGCATTGGGCTTAAATGCTTAGATGAGTTCAGCCTAACTGCAGTCAGAAAAGAACTGGGACACCTGGCACATGTATGTATGTCACAGGCGTAAATAAGCACAGTTTCAGCGATGTAGAGAATAATGGTATTTCCCAGATCAGAAGGAACTAACTCTGATTTATGCTAACAGTCAGTGTGACTGTGAGATTTATTTTAAAGGGCTAGCAAAGTAGGGCAGAAGAGAGTATTAGTGGATTCAGTATATTTAGCCTTTCAAGGTTTTTTACAGGGTGCTGCGTAAAGACCTCATAGAGGTAGATCCTGGTTCGAGTTTAACACCTGTTAAAAAAGAGGAAACCAAGCATAGGAATAAATTGGCCTTCCCTGCATCCTTCGCCTTCCTCTTGTCCCCTACAGCCCCCGCTACTTTCTACTTTCTGTGGCAGCTGACATGATACACTGACCATACTAAATAATTTTGGCTAATTGGTGTTTCGTAACATTTTGAGGAATTCCAGGACTAATCAGACTGTGTACTTGGCAAATGAAATGGTAGACAATGGAATTCAGGTCTGCTTTTACCTTTTGTATTAGCGCTAACGTAAGAGTCAATGAAGTCAGCTCAATTAAGATGGCTGCTCTGTAGGATGGTGTTAGTTGTCAGTCAGAAAGAGATAGAATACAATGTGAGTGTGGTCAAAGAATATAAATTGTAAAGAAGAAAATATTTTAATGCCGCCATATAAATCAATGGCATGTCCTTACCTTGAAAATCATGTTCGCTTTTGGTCACCTTACCTCAAAGGCGTAACAGAAATAGAAATGGTCCAGAGAAGGGCAAAGAAAATGAGTAGAGCCATCTGAGAGCCTTTCATATAAGGCTACATTAAAAAGGGCAGGATTATTATTTAGTTTGGAAAGAAGAAGAGCAGGAGGAAATGTGGCAGAGGCATATAAAATAATGAAGGGCATAGATCAGGCCAGTCTGCTGCTTCTCATTACGTTTGTCTGTAACAAAAGAAAAAGAGAGAACTCAAAATAGAACAACAACGGGCCAAAGAGTGATTCATTAGAGTGGAGAAAGTACAGCACATGGTGTATGTATGCATTTAACTTGTGGAACTCAGAGCTGCAGGATGAGATGAAGCCCAAATGATTTACATGAATAAAGCCCAACACAAATTTACTTGTGATACTTGAATTGTAGCTTACAGTCCTTTCAACCAGGATTTAAATAAGTGCTCTCGTTAGTTCTCGTGCGTGCATTAAGATATTTACCAGCTGGGGTGGAGGAATACATTTTTCCCTGTGGTACTGTATTGCATGATTTAAGTACAGAATGGGGCAGGAGAGACAGTATACCTTTTCTTTTCCCATTCTGTATTGGCCGCTAGCAGAGACAGACAAGAATTATGCCATGACAATTTTGAAGTTATTGCTCACTGGCAATTTATCAGCTAAGAATTCTCTGTGCAAAGAAGTGATGCTTCTCTTTGGGGTCTGGGTTTTGCTTCCAGTTTGTGCTCTTTGTTTTCTATCTTTGGTTTTGTCAGGGTTTGGTAACTGGGTTGGGGTAGTTAGTCAGAACTGCTTCTAATATTTTCCCCTTCTTAGTTGCCTCTAGTCTCCCGGTGACTGTAGAATAAGAGTCAATGTACTACATGAGCTTTTAAGAGCCTGATTGTTACAAGGCGAGCATGATCACGAAATGATCCTCACTTTATTAATGTCCTTTCTTAGGTATCTTTTCCTGTATGCCTGGCAATTGCAGTTGAGGTAACTTAGGAACAATTACAATGTTGAATAAATAAAAATAATACAGGTAAACACTAAAATATTAGTTCAGATCTCCAAGGCACTCTGGAAGATAGACACACTCTACTGCACCTTAACTTAATGTTTAGTCATTGAGGTTCCTGTTCTCCACTTCTTTTCATTTGTAAATACTGCCAAAATTTACCAGGCTGCCTTGCTGCAGATAGAGACTTTTAGTTGAACTCAGTGCTTGCTTTTCTCTTAAATTCCTTCTTAGATGAATTAAAATAGTAGAATATTCTGAACAGACTGAAAATCTTCCTTAACCTCTATTTGGGTAGTCAACAGTTACTTATAAGCTTTCTGACCTTTTTTTTTTTTTTTTTTCCTGCACAGGAAAGGTAGAATGTCTTTGTTGTTAGCAATGTCTCTCCGATTTGTAAAATACAATCTCCTTTAAGGATATTTGAGTACACAGGCTTAGCTTCTCCTGAAATGGAACATAAGCACTTTTGTACCGACTCAATTTGAGCTGAAGAGGTCTGAGCTAAGTATGGAAAAAATACTCCCAAATATTTCTCAGAGTAAAAGAAAAAGAAGAACTGCATCTGAAATATGCAGTGACCTTGTCATGTTTGCTTTACCTGAACAATGAGAGGTCAAATCACATTAGCACAGATACTGGCAAATGCTGAATTTTGTACTTGTATTTCTGAATATTCACAGTGAACAAAATTCTTCATTGTGCTGAGGGCTAGCAGCGTTTAGGTAGCACCCGTTACCCTTGCTAGCCCTATCCTGCGATTATACAGCAGGGTTTGTGCTGTACGTATTTCACCCTACATGACCTACACAATCCACCCCAAAGTGAAATTTTTCCTTTTCCTGAAAGCTGTCTCCTTCCTGCCTGTGGCTTGCAAAAGATGCTCCATTGTTCGCAGTACTGGTGTTTGGCTCTTGTCTAGACCAATGTTCACTCATCACAATACCCCTGTCAACACCGTGCTATGTATGTGTTAGCTGCACTATATTACTGTTGTCAAATGGCTCTGCTGTCATGTAGTGTTTAAATGTAAAAGATATAGGTGACGATGTGAAGCTGGAGATTTGTGCTGAAAATCTGGATTTTAAGTTGTCTGCAGCGCCGAAGTTGAAAAGCTGAGACAGTTTTACAATAAATGTAAGCAGTTTAAGCAAGCTTGTAGCTATCAAGATGTGGATGTATGTTTTCCCCTCTGAAACGCGCTGCCTTTCAAGAACACCAGTGTGGCATTTAGGTGACACCATAATGCTCATCCGTGTGCCCTTTCTGGGGCTGACTCTGCTTCTGTCTCCTCCTGTCTGCACACAGTGTAACTCTAAGGGTCTTCAGTGACCCTGCCACAGGCTACAAGACCAGTGAGCTGCAGAGGAGTCTTAACTTCTAGTGACATAGGGAAAGATGACAATGAATAAAATGCAGTGCTCTTTTTCACTTCTATCAGTTTTATTTCAGATCTGTTTTGGTTTCATTTCCTGTGTGCTAGAAAAGCTTTATTTTTGACAATTTTTCCCTGGTGTTACTTGCCTACCTGTTTCAATTTTTGTTTCTGTTTTGGTCCAATACTCATAGATATTCCTGGTCTTCCCCCAGACTGGGTTGTGGGTGAAATTCCAAATATCCAGTTGTTTGTTGAGTGGTTTGCTGAGTATCTGACTTAACCAGAAACAAAGTCAGAAATAAGGGAAAAAACTGCTTTCCTTTCTCTTTTTCTGTTACACTGAAGCAAGGGAGGCAGCACAACCTACAGCAGTCCTCAGAGAGAGAACTGGTGTCAGAAGATGACTGCTTTCTGTTACCCTAAATTGGAGCATAGGCCCTACCCATATTCAAAGAAGAAAACAAATGTCTCTTGGTCCATGGCCTGTAGTTCCTGGCAGATTTAACCGGAAATCCTGCTTGATTAAAAACCAGGTAAAGTTCATTGTGTGAACTGTGCCAGTCTATCATTGGGTCCCTATATTCCTTCAGAAAAGATTACTTTTCCTTAAAAAACCCCAAAACCAAATCAAACAAAAAACCTCAACCAAAAAACCCACAAAACCAAAAAAACCCTGACACTTGCAATTAGTCATTACCTACTGTTGCTTGCAATTTGTTGGCAGATCAAGCTACAATCTGTTGCACTATGACAGATCAATTTCTGCAACCCACAAATTCATTACAGAACTGAGCCAAAACAAAACAACTTTCTCTCTCCTTCACCCCTCCCCTGGAAAGAAGGCACCCTCCCCCCCCTTCCCCTACCCTTAGCGCTGCCACCTCTGGTTAGCTGAGATCCTTAGACTTTTGTGGAAAGGAGCAGATGGGAGGCAAAAGAGGGATGAGAACAAATGAGCCTTTCTCAGTGTAATACCCTTAATCTGAGGACATGTGCACATTAATGTGAGATCAGTCCCCATCCCTGGAGCAAGCTACTGTGCAGTCCTAAAATAACGTTTCAGTTACTGGGTACTGTACAAGATGTATTTTAATACATTTTTGCCCAAACTTGTCCCTGCATTGTAACTGTTACATCCTGCCCAAGATTTGGTTGGGGATGGATGGGATGTTTTGTATCAGATTCTTGGTTACAAGATTAGACACAAACATGCGCTTCCTTTCAGAAAACAGTGACCACTTGCTATCTTGTGGGAGCTGCCCTTCATCTTTCCTTTGCATAAGAGGATGTCAGGGACCCGGCAGTTGTGCTGCAACCTGTTAATCCTTTCAGAAAACTGTAGTCATCTTTGCATTACCTCCAAAAACGCCTAATTAAGTAGCACTAATGGTTAGGACACAAAAACTAGGATAGAAGAATCTTTGTTTTTTTCTACTACCTTTTGTAGCTATTGTCACCTGACTTGGTAAGCCCACCTTCAGTGAAAAAATAGCACAGTGACATTTTCAAAACATGCAGTCCCTTGAGCCTGGAACCTAACACAGACAAGAAAGCTCAGCTTGATTCCAACACTGCTTTGTGATGTGTACTCCTCTTTTTCAAGAGCTGGGCTGCAACAGCTGCTAAATACAGAGAAAGAGGGGGAAAAAAGGTTGCTATTATACAGAGTTTAGTTGTACAAAAAGCAGATGCTTTATATGGATTTTATAAGTGAGCACGCTCAGCATTCCAAGGCATCCTGGGCTTGTTGCTTGTGCTACCTTCACTAATTTTGCATAGTGATGAGCTGCCACCAGATTATTTGCTCTCCCTTTTTCTCAGTTCGCCAAACAGCTCAATCCTGTGTAACGCTTAGTGCCATCGGATCCTGCTGGGGTCAATGAGCACCGATATTGGACAGCTTCTTGCAGGAAGCCCTTAGCTTTTCAAAGAAAGGAGTTAAAACTAGCAAATTCTCAGTTCTCAGTGTTATAGAAGTGCATTCCTGTATGGGGCCAGATTTCTGCAAGTGCTCACATTTTAGCACCTGAATGGAGCGGCCAGCTTTTTTGACAAGTGCTGGGAGCTGCTACCGCTGAGGATAACAACAAATTCCCCCGGGTTTATTGCCAGGGATGGTGACAGCAAGGAGATTTCACTAACCGAATGCATGTGGCACGTCAGTGAAATGTTGGCCATGGGGACGGTCACTGCAGCAATATATACCTGTTCACTAGATGTTTCTTACCAGAGTGTTGTCCCACTTGAGATACACTGTGCAAGAGGTGTAAGGCCAGCCCCACCATTCTCCACTGTGGCTCATTTTAGTTTACACCGTTGTTTGCTACAGGAGAAGCTGAATGCCTGAGCTCAACATTTTGGAGTGAGGAGGAAACAGCTATCCTACTGTTTCCTTCCTTCTGTGAGCATTTTTTCTGGAAAATGTCTGCCAGCCCCCTTCGCGCCCCCCCCCCCCCCCCCCCCCCCCCCCCCAAAAATGAAGATTTACTTTTTCAAATTATTTCAGAGCCTTTGAATAAAATGATACACAGTCTTTTCTCTCAAGAGTCTAGAAATCCCCCTCATATTCCCTGAATTTTTTGCCTCACACGTGCATAGCACACACTGATTTGCCCAGCAAGTTCTCCAGAAAACTTCAGAACACTTAAAAGCCTACTTTTCTTGTTGCTAATATTTTTGTAGCTTTCTGTGGTGAAAATTTCAGGCTGATGTTTGTGGCAAATAACATTAAGATTCTGACTGTAGTTTCCAATACAGAAATTGAGAGGATGACAGACTGTTTTTCGACACCTTTAATCAGTGCTGAGAAAGGGATGTTTTCTTATATTTTTAAGAATAATGTAAGACATTATAGAATTGCTCATGCCCTTTGAGAAAGCTATACTCAAAAAGGGTATATGCATATTGAAGAGTTGTATGTAGTTCAGCATATTAATTTGCTTATCATCATTTAATAGTGCTGTTGTGGTAATGAAGCTAAACTTCTGAATTCCAAAACTGAAATGAAAATTCTGAAATCTGAAAGGTACTCTATAGAAACTGTCTTGGATATGTGCAGAAATTCAGAGATACAGATGGGAATTGAGGCTTTATCAAATTATTTGGCTTTCATTAGAGCTGAATAAATAGAAACACATGAAACCTAATTCTATCCAATTTCTTTGTTCTGGTAAATTACTACCTACGCATCTAGCTTTTCTAGTTCCTGTGTTCCTAGAGCGGCAAGTGCTTTTTCCCCTCAGAGCATTTTGTTTAAGCATTTAACCCCTCTCTCCCCCTTTTCCCTCCCCTCAACAATATATAGACATTTCAAAAGAAGTATGTTTGGAGACAAGTATTTATTGAATCAGCTTTGAGTACAACTCCTGTACAAGTCGTCTTTTTGGGGTTGTGGTGCATTCAGCATCCTTCCCTTTCTGTATCATGCTGGTAAAAGGAGGGTATGTTTTTATTTGAACAGAACAGTTGTAGTATGATCTATCATGTTCACTTTGATTTCCATAACGGGTCAGATATTAATATTTGCACATTGGTTGCCGATGTGCAGGTGAACCACAGGCCTTGGGTATCAGTCCTGAGGGGAATTGATTTTCTGCGCCAAAATGCTGGCGTTGCTCTGTAAAGATGAGCTACGGACACAGACAAACAATTGCGGAAAATATCCCTAATGTTAAATACAGTATAAAGAATCTGTTTTTCCCCCTCTTATTATTCCTATTGTTTTATTTCCAGCCCTCTTGCTAGTGGCTGCCTTTGTGGCACTTCAGCTGTGATTAGATGGGCGGGCAAGCAGCTTCCTCTAGAGCTGAAGCCAGCTGGTGAAAAGACTGGCAAACCCTCAACTCCTCGTCTACCCACTGCCTTCACGGCTGAGTTTATTATCTCCATAGCTCTGTGACATGCCCAGTCTGCGTGAGCCAGGGGTCTCAGAGCACAAGTCAATATTCGGCAGTCAGAGCTCCCTTATTACTGCTCTGTTGCTATGCTTATTTTGATGTAGTCGTAACCTAAAAAAACTGCCGAATAGCCAAGAGGCTGGGGGGAAGGGAGGAGGAGAGGCAGAGAGAGAGGGTCATCCACTTCTAATGCTGGAAACCCTGTGATAATCTGTTCCATGCATTCAAATGAAA